>NC_138553.1:18401298-18551298 GCF_964273705.1 Natrix helvetica
TATATATGTATATATATATATATATATATATATATATATATATATATATATATATGTATGTATGTATGTATGTATGTATGTATGTATATATATATATATATATATATATATATATATATATATATATATATATGTATGTATATATATATATATAATTTGTTTTTGTAGATTTTCACGGGTGTAGGTATGCTGTATTTATAATAAGGTATTTGTTAAAAAAATATTAAAAAAATAAATATGATTGTCTAAGCATGTAATCAAGCAGTATCTTTATGTTCTGTACACTATAAAACAAATGATTAGGTTCTGGGCTACAAATATAGTAAAGAACACATTACCAAATTACTGTGTTAATTTTATTTGGCTAACAAATTTGTGCTTCACTTCTTTAGCCTCTTTCTCTCTTTCCTTTGTGGGTCTTTTCTGTCATCTCCTTGGTTACTTACCTACAACATTTTTTGTAATCTCATAGCTTTGTCAAATATAATAACCACCCACATAACATCATCATATATGCAAACCAGCCAACATTTGGTTAATCTAAGCATTATAGTACCAATCCCTTGAATTTCACAAGTACAACCCCAAAAAACAAGTTCTTAAATAGTTCTTAGTCTAAGGGCAGATTTATCCAATTGTCCTAATTCATCTATTAGCTCTGACCAATTGATCATGAATAAAAAAAGGTCATCTTGTGATTTTAGACACTAAACTGGAGTCCAGGGAGGTGCAGCTGGACAAGGCAACCATTATGTTATATTACATTGTCCTAGAAGGGTTGTGACATTAAGAAGGATAGTTCCCCTTTCATTTTGCCTGTTTTTCCTGCTCAGCTGATTCTTCTGTCTTATGAGATCATGCTATAGTCCTGTAGTTCAGAGACTTTTCTGGGGAAATATAAATTACTATAGAACAGTACCTGTCAAACATGGCAACTTTTAAGATGAATGGGTTTAAATTCCTGGAATGAAGTCCACGCATCTTAAAATCTCCAAGTTTGACAAACAAAGTTATAGAATAAGAATATACCATTCTCTTGTAAGATATATTGACACTGTTGGCTCTTCTAAGTTCATGCACAGTCCCAAAAAGGCACAGAGAAGATGGGAGAGAGGGTTTGGGGAAAATGACCAGTGATATTATCTTCTAGGGTAGAAGTTAGTTAATGTCTCTGACATGCACAGTACATGACACCACCTGCTCCACTGCATGGCATCTCAGGAAAGAAGCTAAGAATTTCTAGCTCTGTTTGGGTTAAAGGACATATGAGAACTTTTTTCTGTGGTGCAGTAATTCCATATTAACCGTTCTGTTGGATGGAATCAGCATCAACAGCAGTGCAAACAAAAATATCTAGTCATTCTAAGTTCCCTCCAGTATCTTTACAGTTGACAGATCCAGCGAGAGAAAGAAGGTAAGCGCTTGAGTTGAGCTGAGAAGGGTGCACGGTCAGGAAAGAAGCAGGCATAGTCTAGGGAGCTTCTAGATGAGTGGTATCTCAGAGGCTGCCACAAAGAAGAGGGAGTCAAGGTATTCTCCAAAGCACACGAGGGCAGGAAAAAAAGCAATGGATGGAAACTAATCAAGGAGAGAAGCAACCTATAACTAAGAAGAAAATCCTTGACAGTCAGAAGAATTAATCAGTGGAACAACTTGCCTCCAGAAGTTGTGAATTCTCCAACATTGGAAGTTTTAAAGAAGAGATTGGATAACCATTTGTCTGAAGTGGTATAGGGTTTCCTGCCTGAGCAAATGGTTCTCTCCTCTCCTCTCCCCTCCCCTACTCTCCTCTACTCTACTCCACTCCACTCCACTCCACTCCACTCCACTCTACTCTACTCTACTCTACTCTACTCTACTCTACTCTACTCTATTTGTCTACATGTATCCAGTATGCCAGAGATTTCCTAACCCTGGTTTTAAAGAACTTAATACAGCAACCTTGTTGAAGCTAACAAGAAGCTATCAAGAAAGGATTCTTGCTTGAAAATCTGTGGGCCTAGTATGCATACAAACTTGAATCAGACTTGACTCCTGGTGAAAATCAAGTTGATGCAGTTTTCTGGGCAGCATTTCCCAAAGGGCTTAGCAATGCATTCTTCTTTGTCTGAGAGAGACTGACTGGCCCCAAATCATTTAGTTAGCTTCTATGCTAACTAAGGTTTCCTTTAGTCCAAGATAGTTCAATCTAATTTAATCTAATCTAATCTAATCTAATCTAATCTAATCTAATCTAATCTAATCTAATCTAATCCTATTTCAATGTGATGTGTTTAAAAACAACCCATCTTCAACAGAGAGCTGTTCAATCTGTCTAGGCCAGGGGTGTCCAAACTTGGGAACTTTAAGACTTGTGGACTTCAACTCCCAGAATTCCCCAGCCAGCCTGGCTGGGGAATTCTGGGAGTTGAAGTCCACAAGTCTTAAAGTTCCCAAGTTTGGACACCCCTGGTCTAGGCTCAGCAAGGACTGGATTAACCTCCACAGCCAACAGAGCTTCTCTTTGGGCGAACCAATCCCTGAATTTCCATCAAAACTACATAAAATTGCAGTACACACCCAATCATCTTAATTCCCAACTTTCATAACAATATTGCTGTCTTTTTAAAAAAAATATTTTTATTGAATGTTTTAATCTTTAAAAACAGAAAGAAAAACACCATAAGAAAAAACAGAACACAAAACATACATAAGAATAGAAAGTAATTATACAGCCTTCTGTATCGGCTTTCCTCTTTAGCCTTTATAAGTCTCCATTCTGCATTGCCTTCCTATTGCTTTAACCTTGTCCTATACTATAACAACAGTAGTGCTAATACTTATAATAATATTGATTATTTATATCACCATACATTTACATTCTCTATTTTCTGTTTTGGCTTCTGTTTTCTAGCCACTTATACATTTTATTCCATATTTTATAGAAATCCGATTCTTCTCTTTCTTTTAGTTCTATTGTCATTTTGTCCATCTCTGCACATTCAAGTACTTTTCTAATTATTGTTTCATCTGCGGGTGTATTGATTTTTTCCCCCATATTTTGTGCGAAAGCAATCCTGTTTGCACTGAGTATGTGTATGATTATGTATTGAGATTGTTCATCTATTTTTTGGTCTAATAATCCTAATAAGAATGCTTCTGGTTTCAGTTCTGAAACTTGCCGTCTTATTTATTGATAAATTGGTTTGCAGAACGTAAAGGAGGAATGTCCCATCCAATGGCTGAAAGCAATAAACAAGAAGAAAAGGATCTACCAAAGCGGTGGATCCGATTTGGAAAAAAAAAAAGTAACTTGTTCGATGTAATATCAGCGTCACATGCCTGCGTTTTAAGCAATAATGCGTTTATATTTATAACTCTTACCTCGATTCCACCTGGGGGGCACAGTGCCATGAGCATTATAGCACAGCAAGAACAGGAATAGCATCTTCCAGTGCATCGTAAATTTCCCAAAGCAGAGATTTCTCTGCTTCTACAGTATCTGGTTTCTTGTACACCAGGACACAGCTGGCTAATCTTTCTCCTCTCTGCTCCTTTTGCAGAACGGGATGCGTGTAATGGGGTGAAGTAGCAGCACCTCACTAGTCTAGACTAATTTTCATTGGAGTCGGGGAATTCATTTGCACAGAAGGGCTCTATTTTATATCCACATCTGGAGTGATTCATGACGCATGGAAGCTCATTGGCAGCTGTAGGGGTATAAATATCATTACATTTTTGTTTTGGATTTTTTTTTCCTTTTTTTTTTTTTTTTAGTAGTTCAGTAGTTGAGCCAGCTGGAAATTTCCCCTGTGTCAACAGACAAAAGTAGCTGTATAAAAGAACACTATTAAATCTTCAAGGCCACTAGCTCCTATGCACATATTTCTTAGTGATCATACCAAGCCTGTGCTCCTTGAATAAGGCATTGACAGTTCTGGTGTGCCAAATCCAGGGGTTGGAGCGTGTTCATTGAAAGAATGCTGCATACTTAAGAGGACCAATTTGTTTTTAACTGAGCACAACAGCATGGGACAACTTTGCCAAGCAGGCCAAAGTTGGATGGTTGATATGAAGCAGTGACGTGCGGTGAGGTTTATGACTGGTGAGGCACTGACACAGTGCTGGGTTTCAAATATTTTTAGACTTGTGGACTTCAACTCCCAGAATTCCACAGCCAGGCATGCTCAGTTCCAATTTAAAGCGACAGCATTTGTTTTTCTCCTTTGCTCCTTCTTTCTTTTTCTTTTTCTTCTCCTTCCCCTCCTTCCTCCCTCTCTCCCTTCCTCCCCCTCTCTCAAACACACACACACACACACACACACACACACACACACACACACACAAGTTGGATTGGACTATCTCTCCTACCCCTTCCCTCTCTCACTCACTCTCAAACAACCCCCCCCCCCACACAAAAGTTGGATTGGATATCTTTTCCAGTGGCTTGAAAGCAGCTCCTCTGCCATCCCCCCCCGCATTCCCCTGCTGCCTTTCCCAAACACCTCCACCATTGCAAATGCAGCCTGCTGTCTGGGTGGGAAATGCCTGGAACACAATAAAGCCCACCCACCACCTCCTGCTGGCAGGCTGGGGTGAGAGGAGAGGCAGAGAAGCCGGAGGGGAGCCGAGCCGAGCCTTCCAAAAGAAAGAGGCTGGGGGGAAGTTTGTGTACTACAGCATGGCTCTTTGCCTGGCTTCCTGCCTCCTCCTGTGGTCTCCTCAGTGCTCACTTGTGCTCTCCCTCCCAAAGTGTAGTTTGATTGCAGGTGGAGCCACGTTGCCTTTTCAAACTTGTAATCAGTGAAGCTGGGCTAGATTTTTATATAGTTTTATCCAGCTGTGTGTGTGAGAGAGAGAAGTGAATGGGGGCCTGGGGAGGAAGTCACTACACTTGGGGAGGGAGAGCACCAGTGAGGTTAAGCAGAGTCATCCACGGTGAGGCAGCAACTAGCTCAGCTTTTTCCTTTTACTTTTTTTTTCATGATGAGAGTGGTGAGGCTGTGCCTCACTTGCCTCACCTGACTGCACGTCACTGATATGAAGAAGCAAATACTTGACATAGACAGAGACATTCTAATATAATCTTGAGCTGTGGGTGGAAAACTAAACCAAGATAAAGTTAGCATTCTTACTACATGCAATCCAAGGAATGGCAATGAGGTGGTTATATATTCGTAAGCCTCAGTGATTTAATGTCTAAGACACATTTAAATAAGAATGCTTAATTCCTTCCCATTATATTCAGCAAGATTTGTTCGTTTTTCATTCAAAATCAAAGAAAAGTGCAGAAAGCAGTGATGTGGGTAGGCTAAAGAAGTAAAGAGTTACCTTGTGGTATGATGGGTAGCCAATATGTTCTATAAATAAATAAAAGAAAGAAAGAAAGAAAGAAAGAAAGAAAGAAAGAAAGAAAGAAAGAAAGAAAGAAAGAAAGAAAGAAAAAGGGATGTGACATGATAGCAGTAGTCCAGTATTTCAGGGGCTGCCAGAAAGAAGAGGGGGTCAACTTATTTTCCAAAGCACCAGAAGGCAGGGCAAGAAACAATGGATGGAAACTAATCAAGGAGAGAAGCAATCTGGAATTAAGGAGAAACTTCCTAACAGTGAGGACAATTAAGCAGTGGAACAGCTTGCCTCCAGAACTTGTAAGGGTTTCATCCCTGGAGGTTTTCAAGAAGAGACTGGATAGGTGGCTACCTATCTGAAATGGTATAGGGCAGTGATCGCTAACCTTTCTGTAAAGGCATGCCAAAATTGTGCACACGCCCAGACCCACAATTGAATGTGCCCACCCACCTGAGCATGCACATGGAATTCCGGTTGGCCTGTTTGGTCGGTTTTTCGCCCTCCCCAGGCTCTGGAGACTTTCCTGAAGCCTGAGAAGGGGAAAAACAGCCTCCCCCAGACCTCCAGAAGGCTGAAAATCCGCTGGCCAGCACACGGTTGAGGGCTGGTGTGCTGGCAAATATGGCTGTGTGTGCTTGCTGTCACGGGTATAGGGTCTCCTGCTTGAGCAGAGGGTTGGACAAAAGATCTCCAAGTTCCCTTCCACACTCTTGATTGATTTTTTGTTTGATTGTTTGATTGATTGGATGCTCAAGTTCAAGACTATCCTTAGCCTTGGTGGTTCAGCTGACAATTTTGAGCCAAAAGTCTCAACCCAATCTACAGGTTTGTTGTTGAAAGGAAGAATGAAAAAACTAATGATATTTGTAAATATTGTCCTAATAGACACCCTCAATCAAGTAAGCAATAAACTGTTTGTCTCAAATCATTCCTTAAGACTCATTTCATGTCATCCTCCCCAATAATAATAATACATAAAAAATAGGAATTGAATAACATAGCATAAAATCAATGTAAACTATGATTAGATACAACAGTAAAAAGGACGATCAGTCCTTTATAGCTTTCCATGATTTCTATTCTTCTTGCAAGCTGCTAAACAAAATTCTGATGCAAGATTTCATAATCTTTCTTTGGATGTAGATAGCTTACAAAAAAGTCATCCAGAGACATAGAAACTCATTATTATTACAAAAAGAATGTTTGTTTTAAGGGACTATCATGATACTCTGCTTGCAGTAGAGACAGTTGCTTAATTACATGTCAACAAGTCATTTTTGACTCCTAGCAACTGCATAGATCTTCTCCATAACCTTAATCTGTTTTTTCAAGTCTCCCAATGGTACATCCATCACAACTGCAACTAAGACCATCTGCCTTCTTGTTGGTCCTCTTCTCTTCTTTTTTCATAGACGACGCAATACATAGAAAAACATGGCCAAGTGGGCAGAGTCTTTCAGTGAACAAAATATTCTTATATCTCCCTGTAATAATTGTTGGGGGGGGGGTTGTTAAATGTTAAGGTCACTCTGAGTGCTCTATCTTCCTGAATGTCCACAGCCATTACCAGCAACATCTGGTGAGAAAGCCCATTCTGCAGCATTTTTCATTTCCAAAAAATGCTAATGCTGAACTCAGTTTGAATCCAGAGTTAAATATCCCCGCACAAAGTCTTGTTTTAATCTTTATTGGTTCTGTCTCTCGGGAGAGTACTTCACAACACAGGAGTTGGACCCTCTCCTTGGAAATGTCATCTGCATTGTTTTGGGTAGAGATGCTTAATTTCTTAAACCTAATTCCATACCACAGAGGAATATTGCTAAGGGTTTAACCATAACAAGGATGATGACAACTAAACCATAAATGCTTTAGCCAATAGCAATACCATGTTTCTCCAAAAATAAGACAGGACCTTATTTTCTTTTGATCTCCGGAATAAACGCTTGGCCTTATTTTTGGGGAGGTCGTATTATTTTTGAGATGCAGGAGGGGGCAAACTGCTGCAGCAGCACAACACAGTCGTTCATCAGCTGTTCGCCCTGAGGCCATATGCACATGCTTTCAGCCATGCTTCCCAGAACTCTGCACCATGCCATTGGCCCGGCCGCAATGCTGTGACCAGATGTCCCATCTCCATTGTCATCTCCCTGTTCTTCGCTAATGGCTTTTGCGGCAGCCATTAGCGTGACATAAGAGGTGCGGTGGTTAGAGTTGCGGGAGCAGCTGTTAGGTAAGGACTTGTGGGGTGCGTGATGCATGCTCCCCCTCCCTTCCCCACTCCAGCCTCACCTCCTCACCTCGTGTTGTTTTTGCGCAGCAAGCAACCAGAGGAAATGGTGGGGACCGGCTGCACATGCATTTTAATATTTTGGGGGAGGGTTTATTTTAGTGCATGAGCTCAAAAGCCTGATTATTATCCGGGGAGGTCTTGTTTTCAGGGAAACAGGGTATATTCAGGGAAGCTGGGCTTGTCTGGGGTCTAAGGCAGAGGTAGATAGAGTTTAGTACTTAGATGGGATGCCACAAGGAAACATTTAGTTGTAGGATGAACTGGAGAATTGAGAGACATTCTAGAAGAAGACCCAAGCAAGCCACATCTCAGTATTGTTGCCAGGAAAGCTGCCTGGTTGAATTCAGGTAGTTGCCAAGAGTCAAGCACAATCCAAGATCACCTTCATCTTTATGTTCAAATGCGTAATACCATTATATTATTTTATCTCCCCCTCTGCCTGATACAGCTGGTTATACATCAAGCTTTCTTTGCAATTTTAAAACTTCGGAATTAATGATGCAGCAGGACTACAATTGCAAAGAAGGGAAATCAAATTCAGTCAATTTTCTTGGACTTATGGACACCTGCCAAGGTCTGAAGAACGCTCAGCATCTAAAAGTTAAAAATGACTTTCATTGTTAAAGAAGAAGGAAGCGAAACCAACAAAACTTTTTTTTCTTTGAGTTGTTCACTTCTCAAACCATTCAAATATAGCATTATACCAACAGGGTAAACAAGGTAGCAGATTTAGGGCGGTGTTTAATTCCACCCTAACCTTTGAATGATGGAAAGATATTACACATCCTTCTTGACCTCATTCCACTTGTTTCCAGAGGTTTAACATCTAACACTGAATACTTTGTGTAGGAAAATGTGTGCTGCCTTTCATTCCTGTCATCCAGAAACTGAGAGCACATTCTCTGCACGTAGCTGGAAGGGTGTGGACAATGCCGTGTAAAGAGGCAAAGTAACTTTTCCAAGAAAGATGTGAATGAACCTTCAGTCTTCAAATTCAGCAGTTGCTCAGCTACTCTGCTCAATATACAACCCTGAAGGGCAATTACACTGTGGCATTGCTTTAATTTTGTTCTAAATCTCTTTCCAGTCAGTTTTGTTGGATGGCTCTAATCCATAACGTTTGGAAGAAGAAGAAGAAAAACTTTTCTTTCCTTGCATCTTGTCATGCAAAGTAAGATCTCCATCACTAAAGTGTAGAACTTCTAAGTGTTTCTTAATTCAATAGCAAAACATTAATGCCATCCTCACTTTTGATAAGAAGTATGATTTATCATTCTCTTACTAGAAAGAATATTATATGCAGCGGTGGGCTGCTGCTGGCTTAAAACCAATTTGGTGAGTTCACGCTTTGCGTGTGCCTAAAATACTTGTGTGCAACACGGAAAATGGAGCATTTAGAAGCTCAGCTGCTTACCTTCCAAGTCAGCAACAGTAAGTAGAACAGTGGGGGGGGGGATCACGTGATTGAGATGAGCCAGAAAGCAGGAGATAAAGGACAGGATAGGGCAGGGGTGGCAGTGGGCAGAGCCAACTTATCATTGTCGCTACCGGTTAACCCAGTGGTGGGATTCAAATAATTTAACTGCCCTAATGAACAGCTGGGTAGGTGGGGCTCAGTGGTCATGTGACCGGGTGGGAGTGGCCAACTCAATGTCACTCAGGTCAATGGGCGCTTCACCTTAGCTATTACAATGTAACAACGGTTAACTGGAGAGGCAGTTTCTGTAAGCAGGGCAATAAAGATTAGGCTAGAAACAACATCAGAATGTTTCCTTCCTGCCTTCCTGACAGGATTAGCCCTTTAAAGTGGAGAAAAGATAAAATGAGATTTCTTCCAACAACCAGTTCTCTGAACTGCTTAAAAAGTTAACAACTGGTTCTCCCGAATAGGTGCAAACTGGCTGAATCCCACCACTGGGTTAACCCGAACTTGTCCAAACTGGCTGAATATCACCTCTGATTATATGGCAATCATGGTAAAATGTCATTTCTGGTTCACAGTCATTTGCTGCTTGAATTTCAGCTGGCATCTCTTTAAATAAGCTGTCAACTGTTTTCTTTAAAGAGGATTTGGAATAGGCTTTCATTCACAAGTAACTGTTATGAAAGCAATAATGGTACAAACACATTTTCATTGTCTTGTTATTTTAATTCAGGATTGCTTATGGTCTTAAAGATAAGTAAACAGGAATTTACTGCTCTTTGGAAATATATTATGTAATATGTAAATTCCTCTAAATTGCCTTAATATTGAAATGACAATGTAATTGAAAAATAAAATAAAATAGAAATACTGGTAAAATGGACATCCCAAATCAAAGTTGACAATTATCTGGAAACTGGGATTTCTAACATTCCCCTAAGAATTGTCTCTTTAGATATTTTATAGCAACTAGCAAAGACAGAGGCTTGGCGTTTCCTTCTTTGTTTCTGAACTCTTTCCCAGATGTTTGAAAATTAGGAGCCACACTGTGATTTGACCAAGTTACAGAAACAAAAGTACAGCCCTCAATTGGTTTGGAAAAGGGAATATACTAGGGAGGAATTGGCTTTCATTTTTTTTTCTTTTTGAAATGTTGAAAAGTCACAGATTTTTTTTTTTTTGGTCTAACCTTTCCCTGGGACACTTTTCTTCAATATCAGTTGCATTCTAATATATTCGAATTGCATTCAAATTATATTTGAATTGTAATTATGATGTTTCTCTTTCCTAAGGAGCAGATACATAGAACCATCACTACAATGGTGAGATTTATTTTTTTTACTACCGATTCTGTGGGTGTGGCTTAGTGGGCGTGGCAGGGGAAGGGTATTGTAAAATCTCCATTCCCTCCCCACTCCAGGGGAAAGTTATTGCAAAATCCCCATTTCCTCCAGATCAGGTGGGACTCGGGAGGCAGAGAAGTGTCAGAGGTGGTATTTACCGATTCTCTGAACTATTCAAAATTTCCACTACCGCTTCTCCAGAAATGGTCAAGACCTGCTGAACCACCTCTACATCACTACCATAATAAGTTAAAGGTAAAGATTTTGCTTGTCCAGTCATATCCGACTCCAAGGGGGCAGTGCTCATCTCCGTTTCCTAGCTGAGGGAGCCAGCATTGTCCAAAGACACTTCCGTGGTCATGTGGCCAGCGTACCTATAGACCGAGGTGCATGGAATGCTATTACCTTCCCACTGGAATGGTACCTATTTATCTACTAACATGTGCATGCTTTCATACTGCTAGGTTAGCAGAAAGTGGGGCAAATAATGGGAGTTCACCCCATTGCACAGAGCTTGGGTCTCGAATCCAGACTGTCAGCATTCATTTTTATTTGGTTGGAATTTGAATATGGAATTAATAGATTTAACTTTAGGGGTAGCCCAAAGGTGAAAACCTATCAGGTGCCAGGGAAATCAGGAGATCCCGGCATTTCAAATGGGTGTAAGGTTTAATTGCAATCTTAAGCTCTGTACAGGAATCTGAACTACTAAAATGATTTTTATGAACATCCCTTTTACCAAAGCCATTCTGGGTGTCAAATAGAGGTCAGGGATTAAAACAACAATATAATTAAGTGCAAATACAGCCAACCCAGAGATTTCAAAAATATTTGTTTGTTCCAATTTGAGGTGAAATTTGAACCCTGAGAATGGTGTGTGAAAACAAATCATATTTTGTTTGGTTGGACAGCTACTAAATGTTTGACCAAAATTAGTTGATTATATAAGCAGCATTATAAATCACATTTAGAAAACAGGCAGTTATGTCCATTAAGTTATCAGTTATAAGTCTATAGCATAGGTTATGCTAAGTAGAATTATGATTGAACGCTAAATACCTCAAGCACTATTTATACAAAGAGAAATTCTTAAGCTTTGATTGATTTTGGATACAAAGGTTAGCTTAAAAAATATTTTTAGATCTGGTGGGAAAGGCAAAACATGTCCAAATGCAACTGTGAATTTGTCGTACTGCTTCCCCCAAAAATGTGTCATGCCCCTTCTCTTAAAGATAAAAACATGGAAAAGGAAAAAAAATGTTTGCTTAACTCTGTGGTTCTTGCATTTTTCAAATGCTTATTTAGGAAGCACATTGGTTAAAAGTTTTGGAAATGCTTATCTAGAAAAATACATCATGGAAGGAAAAATTATTTGGAAAAATTGTTACATACACAGAATTCTTTTCTGCAAATTAAAATGAAATATTGAGACTCCACAAACCAAATTTGAAATAATTGCCATAAAGCAAAAAAAAAAATTAATTATAATGAATACGCACTAGTAACTTTGTAATATGATACTCGAATATGCTTGGTGTGGGATAGTCATTGTGCATACCGCAGAAGTAACAGCTAATACAAAATTCAGTTGCAAGGCTCTTGTGGGATATATCTAACCCCTGCCATATAATACTTCTGTTAAAAAACCCTGCACCAGTTACGGATCTACTGTCAGAATTCCTCCTCCAGTCTTGTTGGCTCAGGAACTCTGGCATTTGAAGCACACAAATCTTAAAGCTGTCAAGTTACAAGACCCTTACACCCCTAACCCTTTAGAAACCCACCCCCCCGGTGTGTTCAAACTTGACAGCTTTAAGACTTGTGGACTTCAACTCCCAGAATTCCTCCTTTCACTCTTCATTTTGATGATGTGTGCACGGGCGGGGGGAGGGAGCCGGAACCGGTTCTAAACGGCACTGTAGATTTGTGGAACCTCTTCTATAGAAGAGGTTAGAACTGGCAGGAACCCACCCCTGGGGCTGCTGCATTGCAGATTACGAAACACTCACATAGTAGTTACCTACTTTTACATAGGCCCCTACTAAAGTTGTGATGATAAACTACACACCCAAATTGCTGCTGATATTTAGTATGGAAGCCATTAATACAATGGCTTTTTTTCTGGTTTGCAATTGGGAGACAGCTACCATGTATTGTCATTACGTATTGTAGCTGGACTCTATGCTGCTCTCTCTAAAAATTTCAAAGAGCTATTGGAATTTCTTCTATCATATTTCTCCTATCAATGCCTGGAATGCTCTACCTGACTCTGTTGTTACATCCTCAAACCCCCATAATTTTAACCTAAGAATGCCTACTGGTGACCTCACCCCATTCCTAAGATGTCTGTAAGGGGGCGTACATAAGTGCACCAACGTGCCTAATATCCCTGTCCTACTGTCCCCATCTGTTTGTACCCATTTACTGTGTGTTCATACTTATGTTTATACTTATACCTGTCGTCTTTTACAAGTTGACTAACTAACTAAATAAAAATAAATAAAATTTATGAATGTAGACGTAGTTCACATTGAGTTCATCTCAGGTTCACTTCAGGCTACCCATCCATCCAAAGCATTCATCCTAACATATTTAATAGTTAAGACAGTTTAGTAGTTACTGAAAGTCCCTTTACTGGGCAAAAGATGAAGCCTTAATAATGGTGAAGATGTAGGTCTCGGTCAACAGTGTTTATTTATAGTTACATTTTCATGATACAGTCATATTTCTTTCAATACTTTCAATACCGTTTGGCTAAAACACTAAGAAAATAGACACGGGGAAGAAGATTCCTGCTAGTGCTTCGAGGTGGTATTGCAGTCCAAAAGGCTATATTTTTTTCCATTTCTTTTTTAAATGATTCATATATTTCCAAAGAGCCCAAAGTTGTTTGGAAAAATAGATGTGTCACTGTGGAATCCCATTATTTACCAATAGTTCTGTTCAACTAGGGTAGAGTTGCAACTCACTGCATACAGCTGCTTGAAAGAAAGATTACACTAAAGGCAGGCCAATGACCTTTACGATATCCAAAAGCCTGGAATGTCCTTCTGTGTCTGGAACAAGAAATTTGTCAAGGCTGCCTGTGGGACGCAGCTGAAACAGTCTTGCAAGTTCCAGAAGAGGAGGAGAATTTATCAAAATGGGCTTCACCGCTCAACCCACTGAAGCACAACTAACATAAAGCGATGAAAAGCATAACAGGGCCCTGCATCAATAGCATCTCATAAACGACCAACAGACAATTACAACCACTTAGCATCGCTGTGACACAGAAATAAATGTCCTTCAAAATATCTTAAGCTAATCAGAAGACCCATTTAGATAAAGAAGAATAAATATGAATCATGGATAGCATACAGTTGAAGGACTGCAACAGCCACTTTGTTGGACAGACAAGCAGAAGGCGACCAGAGTGCATCCATGAACACTAATTAGCAGTCAGAAGACATGAAGAAAACAACTTAATTTCACAAGACATAGAGAGCCTCAACCACAGTTTCATTTGGGAAATTGTGGCCATCCTAGCAATAGCACTTAGACTTTTATACTGCTTTACAGCCCTCTCTAAGCAGTTTACAGAGTCAACCTATTGCCCCCAACAATCTGGGTCCTCATTTTACTGACTTCAGAAGGATGGAAGGCTGAGTAAACCTTGAGCCTGGTGAGATTTGAAGTGCTAAATTGCAGGCAGGCAGCAGAAGTAGCCTGCAGTACTGCACTCTAACCACTGCACCACAGTTTTAAAATCCCCCAAAATGCTGGAATTCCTGTAAGCTTGGCACTCAGCCATCGATAGACACATAGAAAGAAACCATATTTACACACCATTTAAAAGAGACAATAAGAAAGCTAAGAAGGAAACAAAAATAACACATTCTCCCAGTAGTTAACATTCAGACAGGCAAGTATCAACACCAGGCAAACAATAAAGCGAACAAGCAGAAAACAATACCCTAATCAATACAGTGCAATAGCCTTTATGAGGCTATTAATTGCTTAAGATCCCAACTTTCTAACCAAAGCAGAGGGATGCTAAAAGTTATTTGAAAAAACTACAATAAAAACACTGACATGCACATATACATTCACTACCTATTTCACGCATGCAGTAAACAAGGTTTCGCCGGAGAAGTTCATGCTTCAACCTTGAGAGTTACATTTTCCGTAGGTATCCTCCATGGGGTATTTAATCATGCCACAGATAACATTACTCTGACATCATTTTAGTTACATAACTGGAAAGGGTCACTCTGTTCCAGATTTTGTTTAGATATCGCTAGCGAGATCTTGCACTCTGTAAAGCTCACCAATGCCTTTGTGATTTGTGATTTGTGACATTTTTATCTGGCAAGGAGACAGCATTATCCTTGCCTGGGGATATGGAGATGTTTGAAGCTGATACTCACCCTTCTGAATCCTAAGGAAGGATAGAGCCGCGGTGGCACAGTGGTTAGAGTGCAGTATTGCAGGCTACTTCTGCTGATCACCGACTGCCAACAGTTTGGCAGATCGAATCCCACCAGGCTCAAGGTTGACTCAGCCTTCCATCCTTCCGAGGTGGGTAAAATGAGGACCCAGATTGTTAGGCAATATGCCGACTCTGTAAATTGCTTAGAGAGGGCTGTCAAAGCACTGTGAAGCAGTATATAAGTCTAAGTGCTATTGCTATCTCAGGGTGGCGAGCCAATCCTGGCCCTGACTGCTGAATAACAGTCAAACCTATTCTCTTTATCATCTATCTTAGTTTGTGTTGTTGTTTTTTATTTGTAAAACATAATAAAATTATTCGACAAATAAAAATCAGTGCTGCTAGCGGGTCTCACAAAGCCTCTCGGGGTCCCACAAAGCCTCTCTCTTCCAGAATGAAGCTGACTGTAGCCTCTTGCTCCAAACTGCTGCTAAATCCATGAGAACAAGATCAGTGATGCAAAGAATTTCCTGTTTCTTTGCCTTGTTAAGCCATGCCAGATGTCCACAGAAAGGGGAGTTATGATCAGTTCTTCAGACCAGGGCCACTGTGTCTTTTCCATACACATGGCAACACAGTGCCCTTGATGCTTTTAAAGAAAATCAGAAGGAATGGGGAAACCCAAAAGAACATGAGACTTAAATCGTTATCAACCAAGAATAAAATTAATGCCAGGTTCTGGAGAACAGAAAAGGCGAGATGGAAAGAACATTCCATTGTGTCAAGAGGGATTAGAGAGCACAGAAATGGCAACATCCATGCTTCGTAAAGTTAATAGTCTGATTCAGAAGACAAAATCAGCATACAATAAGGCTACACTTCCAGGATGGAGCTGTGGTACACTGGAGCAGGCATTGAAAAAGCAAAGCTCAGATAAACTGCCATTATTGGCGCCATTAGCATTATAGTATCACCCATAAGGTCGGAATGGAATAGAACAGAATAACAGAGTTGGAAGGGACCTTGAAGGTCTTCTAGCCCAACCCCCTGCTTAGGCAGGAAACCCTACACCACTTCAGACAAATGGATATCCAACTTCTTCTTAAAAACGTCCAGTGTTGGAGCATTCACAACTTCTGGAGGCAAGTTGTTCCATTGATTAATGGAATGGAATGGAACAGAATAGAACATAAATTTTAGATGTACAAGGAATTGGTCTCCAGTGCATTAGCTCTCAGTGTACATGGAAAACAACAGAGTAATATAATCATAAGATACCAATAAGAGAAATTAATAGAAATGATGAGAAGGGTATTAGTAATACAGACATACTACATGGCAAATATACTTAGACATAAGTCAGTACTGTGCGTATTCGGTGTTCAGCAGAGTGGTGGCACAAAGTAAGAAATTGTCCCTGTCTGGTTGTTTTGGAAGCTAATGCCAAAACATCGGCATCTTGAAAGAAGTTGAAACAGTTTATGTCCAGGATGTGAGGGGTCTGTAGGTATTTTCTGACCCATCCGGTATACAGATTCTCAGTCACAGGCAGGCTGGTTGTAATTGGGTTGTTGTTGTTTTTTTCTGTAGTCCTAACTATCAATTGAGATCTTACCTCTCCTATTGTTTGCTGTACCAAACCAGACAGTTATAGAAGTATAAATGACAGGCTCAATAATTCCTCTGTAGAACTGTACCATCAGTTCAGTTACTGTAACATGGTTACTCAGTTACTGTAGCATAATTTAAGTCTATTTTGAAAGCACAAACATGAGGATTAGAAATTCCTTGATTTGAACGCTGGGTGAGAAGTTTACAAATGGATGGTATCCTGTCAATTGAATGAAAAGCAATCGATCATCTGGAAGTAGTCTTAAAATGATCTCAGGATGTAACTGAATATTTGAGGTCTTCTCTCATGGTATGCTCTACAGCAGCGATGGAGAACCTTTTTTTGGCTCGCGTGCCACAAGTGGGGGGAGCGCAGGGGGGTCGTGTGCGGGTGTGCTGCACCCATAATGCAATGCGCGACCCCCCCAGCGTGCATGCGCGCACTACAGGCGCTCCCCCCCCATTTTTACATGGTTTTTTCGCCCTCCAGTCACTTCCGGTTTGCTCGGAGGGTCGTTTTGAGCACTCTGAAGGCATCAGGGAAGCCTCCGGACGGTTCCTGAAGCCTCCGGAGGGCCTCCAGGGGGGAGGCTCTTTTCGCCCTCCCCAGGCTCCTATAAAGCCTCTGGAGCCAGGGGAGGGCGAAAAATGGCTTTTAAAAAGGGTGAACTCAGCTGGCCAGCGCGCGCATACGAGCTGGCCAGCTGACAGGGCATTGCCTCACATGCCCTGACAAATGGCTCCACGTGCCACCTGTGGCACGCGTGCCATAAGTTCGCCATCACTGCTCTATAGTTTAAGTAGACTGGTTTGAAGAGCAAACATCTTCCTTTGTCTTTATTTACAATCTTGCTTGATGAATTCTTCTGAAGAACTCCAAATATCCCACAGTGCTTTGCACATTGGCCTCAGCTGGAATGTATTGTTCTCATCTTGATGTTGGAATCTAATTTATTTCACTGTATTTACTTGTCTTAGTCCCTGGCCCAGGTTTTATATTTGGTTCCTCTTTTCACTTATCTACATTGCCAGTTCTTCTCTAAAGTAGTATGTTTCTTTAAAGATTTGGAATATGGTTGAGAAGAAGCTACCATTTCTCTGCCAAGAAGAACACTATGATATCCTGCTATGGATTTATGAATCTATGGAGATGCTACATATCTGGCCCTCAAAACAATCTGAACTGAATGGGTTGATAATGCTACATCAGTTATCTGCTCCTGACACCAAAACTAGGCAATCATGCATGCATAGAGGAATATTCAGTATACTGAAAGTGATATCTTAGTAACTGAGAATCAATCGCATTGAATAAAATTATAGTTTCTTTGTTAATCAAGATTGCCTATTCTTTTTTTTAAAGCTTTTTATTTTTCTCTGTCAAATTCATTCACAAATATACATTCTTATATTTGCTATTAACATTTATCCATTCATCATTAATCTTTATCATTATTTTCTTACAAATATATAGAATACAGTTTGGGTCACTTTCTTGCCATCCCATGCCTCCATCTTATTTTGCAACAACCTTGCTCCTTCTATCATTCTAAACTTCCCTTCTCTGCCTTCTTCCCTCCTCCTCTCCTTCCCCCTTTCTTCTTCCCATCTCTTGCCCGCCCCTCCTCTCTTCTCCTCCTTCCCTTCCTCTCTCTTACTCTCAATGGAACTGCATCTACATGGAGGGAAGTATGCAGTGGAGTACCCCAAGGCTCCGTTTTAGGCCCAGTACTCTTCAACATCTTCATCAATGATTTAGATGAGGGAATAAATGGGGAACTCATCAAATTTGCAGATGACACCAAGCTGGCAGGAATAGCCAACACTCCAGAAGATAGGTTAAAGATACAGAAGGATCTTGACAAACTTGAACATTGGGCACTATCTAATAAAATGAAATTCAATGGTGAAAAGAGTAAGGTTCTACATTTAGGCAACAAAAATGGAATGCACAGGTACAGTATAGGTGGTACCTTGCTCAGTAGTAGTAACTGTGAAAGGGATCTTGGAGTCCTAGTGGACAACCATTTAAATATGAGCCAGCAGTGTGCAGCAGCTGCCCAAAAAGCCAACACAGTCCTAGGCTGCATCGACAGAGGGATAGAATCAAGATCACGTGAAGTGTTAATACCACTTTATAATGCCTTGGTAAGGCCACACTTGGAATACTGCATTCAGTTCTGGTCGCCACGATGTAAAAAAGATGTGGAGACTCTAGAAAGAGTGCAGAGAAGAGCAACAAAGATGATTAGGGGACTGGAGACTAAAACATATGAAGAACGGTTGCAGGAACTGGGTATGTTTAGCTTAAGAGAAAGAAGGACTAGGGGAGACATGATAGCAGTGTTCCAATATCTCAGGGGTTGCCACAAAGAAGAGGGAGTCAAACTATTCTCCAAGGCACCTGAGGGTAGAACATGAAGCAATGGGTGGAAACTAATGAAGGAGAGAAGCAACTTAGAACTAAGGAGAAATTTCTTGACAGTTAGAATAATTAATCAGTGGAACATCTTGCCTCCAGAAGTTGTGAATGCCCCAACACTGGAAGTCTTTAAGAAGATGTTGGATAGCCGTTTGTCTGAAATGGTATAGGGTTTCCTGTCTAGGCAGGGGGTTGGACTAGAAGACCTCCAAGGTCCCTTCCAACTCTACTATTGTATTGTAATTCCCCTCCTCTTCCTTCCTCCCTTCTGTTATTGCTCTTGCTTATTTACTTTCTCTGATGGGTTCTCGTGGTGGCATTTCAGCAATCCTAACTTTATATTTTCATACAGATAATTTTCTCTGTTATATTTTATTTCTTTTTTTAAAAAAAGAATTTTATTGGTTTTTAAACATTTATGGGAAAAGGCAAAGGGGTACATAGAAAATTTTGGCAGCTCCCACACTAGTGGTAGAAATCCCTCCAAATCTCACAATTTTTACAATATTAAAAACAACGTATAAAAGATAAGCGAAAAACAGAATCTTATTCTACATTGTATCAACCACGTGTTCAATCATCTTTTCTTTTGTCACTTTCTAGTATATCAACAATTACAAATATTTCAAATACTTTTATTTTTGTGACCGGAGCCTTTTCGATATTGCTTCTTCCTCCCTGTCCCCAGGTGGAGCCGCAGCCCCCCCCCTCCTTCATATCTTGTACCTTGCTACCCTTTTCACTACATTCCCTGTGTTCATCTTCTAGGAGAGAGAAATGTTTTTTTAATGAAGGCTTCAGCCTCCTGCACTCTATTAATTCTTATTCTATTTCCCTCCCAAAAGATCAACTGTTATATTTTATTTCTAACAATAATTCACTTGCATCATTTTTTAACTTGCCTATTCTTCTGAGTGCCTCAAACTCACTTTCTCCCTCTTCTGAATTCCTCAATGCTTTTTCAAAAAGAAGGCATCTTCATCATCCTATAATTCATCCTCTCTGATCCAGCAAATTCAACAGTTCCTCCTGTCCTTTCCTCCCATTATCCTTCCCCTTCATTTGGTTTTCTAAACTCTTCAAATTATGTCGGCTGACCTTGATGTGCAACATTCCTTTCTATAAACCTCACAAGACAAATTCCGGTTAATGAAGGAATTCCACCCTAAGTCACACAAGGATCAGTCTGTAAGGCAATGGACTTTGACACCAATCTTCCATTTGCCATAATGAAATTATCTCAGTGCTTCTCTCTGGAATAATTCTGAAGTCTCAATGACTTCAAATATTTGCACCACCATGCCGTCCTTACAGCTTTCCCTTCATATCTAGATGTTATATAGGAAAAGCATTTCTGATTAGGATTTGGGGGTTTCTGATGACTGGACTGCTATATGCCATACATTCCAAAGTTGAATTCTGCAGGCAAAGAAAAAGAAATGAGAGATAAAGCAAACCTTGCTTAACTACCATGTAATTTTTTTAAAAAATATAACTCAGTCTGTATCCCCCTGGCACCTCCCACGATTACAATACACAAGAAAGAGATACACACTTCTTCTTTTCCTTACCCCAATTCACGTGAAAGCTGTAAGTACCATAATTTGATCTTTTTTAAGAAGAAGAAGAAGAAAAAGCTCTTCTTGGATCTTATTAGAAGTGTTTTTTTTTTAAAAAAAATGGTAAATGGCATCAGAGATGGAGAGGGATTGTCTTTGGTACTGTACTTTTGAACAAAAAAAAATTAAATTTCTCATCCCTGTGCTCTGCAATCCTAATGAAGAGTAGATAGCCCTGGGATTTTATTTGGGATTTTATTTATTTTATTGCTAGCCCGCTGATAAATTAATTCCTACTTTGAATCTCTATATTCCAAAGGATTTTTGTTCTTGTTGTTTCTATATATTCTTTTTAAATAAACAAGCATCTAGGACAGAATAGGCAACCTGTGGTCAATGGACATAACCACCAGCATGCTTGGTAACAATGGGCAATGGATGCTGAGAATAATAATTGAGCAAAATCTGAACCACTACAAGGTATTCTAGGTTGTTAGCAGATGTTAAAGCTCCATGCATCATCTTTTCCATAGCTTTTACTGGGCAGAATAATTAGTTATAAATTTCATTAACATGACAGACTGGCCCTGAAGCGAGAAATCTAGCAATATACTTTCCTGGAAGAAAACTTACAATAACTCCCCCTCCTTTTTTTTTTTTTTTTTACAATCCAGCAATATCTTAATTTGGGGTAGAATCTCGGTGACTGGATTGAGCTGAGCATTTGCCGGCTGGCTGCCCTTCCTGACACCATGTGGAGTTCACAGCAGATTTTTTTTTTCTTTGCATTCTAGGAGATAAATATCTGCCACTAGCTAGGATTGAACTCTCAACCTTCCAAGTGGAAACGGAGCTTCCTCATCACTAGGCCATCATGCCGTTCCCAAAGAAAACTTACAATAAAATGATGTTATGCTCAATCGTAAGTTGAAGAATTCTTGATTTTTCAGCTGGAGGAAAGGGCAAGAGATCTGGCTCAGGAATGTTAATTTGAGCAGAATCCCTATGATACTCGGTGGATAGGCCAACTTTTAGCTTTTTACAAATGAAAATATAATTGCAGAAATTGTTCCTGGAACATGTTAAGAAAAACCAAAACAAAGCATCGCAAATAGATGTGGTTTGATTTTACATCAGAGCTTTTTCTGAAATAGGAATGAGAGAAAGGGGGAGCAAGGGACTATGCAAAAGATGGTCTTTGCTAGTCTGAAAATGAAATTAATTGCAAATATTAGCAAATTGGGGGAAAAAGGATCAGTTGCAGTCCTGCGCTTTGAAATTACAAATGAAAGAACAATGATCCTTTCTTTGTTCTCCCTCCCCTCGAGTTCATCTGATACATTGATAGTGATTCCAAGGGATAACACCGTTACATGAAACTATTTCTTCATCATTTTAGGCCAGATAAGAGAGAAACTTCACTGGATTCACAGGTCATAAACCAAATAATTCGTTACTTCATCCTGCTTTTGCCAGGAATAGTGCCACTATACTCTTCCTTTTAATAGCAGCAAAAAAAAAAAAATTACCCTGCAAAGAAAAAAAGAGATAAAAGGAACAGTTCAAGCATGTGTTGACATTTTCTCCAGACAAAATTCGAATTGTTGCTACTGAAGCCTTTCATTTGTAAAAAATGTCCTTATTGGAAAAAGATTTGCCTCCTGAGCACATAGAATGAACAGAACCCATGCAAATAATTAAAAGAGAAAGAACAGGTTTACTAAAGATAGACCTAATTTGTGCTCCCAAAGTCCTATAAGGACAGGTCTTGTCAGGCTTTGAGGTTACTAATCCTAATAAAAAAATATTTTAAATGACAATATAGGAAACACGCACACGCACACACACACACACACACACACACACACACACTCACACACGGCTTGCTGCTCCCATTCCCTGGCTATTTTGCTTGGTATCCTGCTCAGACAAAACTAGGGTGCAGCTTTAAACACCGGACCCCTTTAAAAACGGAAGACAAATTGCCATGTTTATCATGGCTCAGTGGCTAAAATAGTGAGCTTGTCGATTAGAAAGGTTGGCAGTTCGAATCTCTAGCACCGCGTAGACCCACCTGTTCCAATTAGCCGGCCTGGCCCACTTATAGTCCCATTTATACCTCCTGGCAAGTATTTTATCCCGGGATAGTTTTTAGGGGTAGTTTTTTAATGTATTTTTAATGTATTTTTAAATTTTTAAATTTTAAATCTAACTTTAACTATTATTGTACAGCAAATTATATGTTACCTCCTCCAGCCACACCTATATTTATTTTATATTTATATTATGTGTGTTTATTGCTTTCAATATGACCGTACACCGCCCCGAGTCCCTTCTGGGAGAGGGTGTGGTCTAGAAATTAAATAAAAGTTAAAGTTAAAGTTAAAGTAACGGAGTGAGCTCCCGTACCTTGTCCCAACCTAGCAGATCGAAAGCATGAAAAAGTGCAAGTAGAAAAATAGGAATTTCCCCCCCCCCCTGCTGTTTGCTGTTAAAAATCCTTCCCTCCTGTTATCTGTCTTTATTTGTTTTAATGATCCCTTGGTACTGAACTGGATAAGCAAGGGAAATTCATGATCAGATGTATTAAATTTTGCTTTCCTCTGTGTATCAATATACTTCTCTCTGCTTTCTTTCTATACAATACAATACAATAGCAGAGTTGGAAGGGACCTTGGAGGTCTTTTAGTCCAACTCCCTGCCTAGGCAGGAAACCCTATACCACTTCAGACAAATGGTTATACAACATCTTCTTAAAAACTTCCAGTGTTGGAGCATTCACAACTTCTAGAGGCAAGTTGTTCCACTGATTAATTGTTCTAACTGTCAGGAAATTTCTCCTTAGTTCTAGGTTGCTTTTCTCCTTGATTAGTTTCCACCCATTGCTTCTTGTTCTGCTCTCGGGTGCTTTGGAGAATAGTTTGACTCCCTCTTCTTTGTGGCAACCCCTGAGATATTGGAACACTCTTTCCTTTTCTGCTGGCAGATAGGCAGGCAATAAAAGTAAGGAAGGAGGGCAGCAGGGCATCATAGAGGAGGTCCATCCTCTACGCCAGGGGTGTCCAAACTTGGGAACTTTAAGACTTGTGGACTTCAACTCCCAGAATTCCCCAGCCAGCACAAGTCTTAAAGTTCCCAAGTTTGGACACCCCTGCTCTACGCAGTTGCAAGTCTCTGCAACTCAATACCATGTGCCCCATGTGGCCAGTCATGGCACTGCAGTTTTACAGCTAAGAATTCTGCTCAGGTTGCCCATTTCGTGAGCTGAAAAAGCCACAAATAAACACAACGACACTTAAAAACAAAATTTAACTTAGCTGGATTTTGGATCTACCTCTTCCTGCCCAGTTCTGGTTTGGCTTTTGGATTGAATGCCTGATCCTAATTCCGGTTCAGTCTAGGCTCCCATTTCAGACAGATATCCATTGCCAAACTATAATATAAGGCTAAGAGGCCTCCTTAATTGAAAGCAGATCATCTAATGGGGTTTGTCCCTTGGCAAGAGCTCAGGAATGCCAAAGACTGTCCTGTTTTGTGTGGCTGCTAATGAACATTCTGTCTCAAAAACAACAATGTTGTTCTTAGAGTGTTCCACATTTCTGAAATAATATATCCTACCTCTCTTGAAATGAACTTCCCTACCCTATGACAAATATTACATTTGCCCCCCCAGTGGATCAAACTCACCTATTTAACATTTCATTTTTTTACAAGAAGAAAACCATAACTCATGATTTGTAATCATATTGATGACATTACGATGTCTTTTTTTGATGGGGCAGGGAGGTGACCAAGACATGGGTCTCAGGGATATATGTCACCTTATAAACTAAGGGTTGTCTGTTGCCTTATTATCTACAGTGTCTATCATCATAGATAGATAAATCCCCCTGCAAAGTGAATGAATTAAGCCCCCCCCTTTAAATGGCTTTTTGATTAAACATTTGTGTAAATGCTACTGTTTGTAAAGTTTAAGAAGTTCCAGAGGGAAAAATAATAATTTATTAACTACGCCATTGTGTTATCTTACTGCATAGCATTTTAAGGTGACTTTTTTTTGTTTCATTGCGCTGTTTGTCAACAAGATAAGATACATTTTACTGCAGTAATTTGTTTTCTAGCATCCTGAATGACAAAGGCTAGATCATGTTTTCTAGCTAAAAAAAATGTGGCTGCTTCAGGAAATGCTGATGTATTCATTATAAATTATAGCGTGCCTGAAGAATCTATTTGTTCCTTGAATTTTCTGCAAATTGCAAAATGTTCTTCTGAGTGGTATTTTAGGGAACATTGTTTTTATTCTTTTCTATCCAATGGAATGTTGGAAAAAAATGTAGGAGAGACCAGAGTTCTACCTACCTGTCTATAAACAGAATACACAATCAAATAAAGCAAAAGTTTGATTAAAAAAAAACCCTGAATCTGACTAGACATAAAGGACATACTTTGCCATGGTTAGATTAGACCTATTGAAATTATTTCTAAAATCTCATTGACTGCAATGGGTTTACTTCTCTCCTACTTTGGATTCAGTCCAATGACTGCCTATCCCACAAAAGATATCAATTTACTTAATAAAATTAAAGTGCTTCTATTGTTACTGCTGTTATGAACTATCATAAGTATTCTCATCTGGCATACCTTGAGGCTGTGAACCTGCTCATATTTACTGCAGTGTATGTTTCATTTAACTTGAAAAGATTGAATTCTGAGTTGTGCTGTTATATTTTAATTAGGGTTGCATTTTCCAATTCCAACTTTTATAGAGTTGCCTTCATTACGCCCATACATAAAATGTCATTAAAGTGAAGGAGAGTACAGAAAGGTCTGCAATATAATAACAGTCTTAGGCTTGAGGTAGTGCAATCTAAAAGCTGTTTTCTTGTGAATGCATTTAGTTATTTGGTCAGTCATGTTAGATAACATGTAGTAATGTGATGTCTTTTGTATGCAATGCATTCATGCTATACGCTAGACCCTAAATAGTTCCTAACCAACCCCCCCCCCCCCCGCAAATCAACTAGGATGATTAAAAGTCTGGAGACTAAAACATATGAAGAATGGTTGCAAGAATTGGGTATGGCCAGTCTAGAAAAAAGAAGGACTAGGGATGACATGATAGCACTCTTTTAATATTTGAGGGGCTGCCGCAAAAAAGAGGGGGGGCAACTTATTTTCCAAGGCAAGACAAGAAACTGCCCGATCCAGAAACCCAAAGAAATGGGCAAAGAAAGCAAAAGTGGGAGAAGATTTTTGTTTTTTTCTGATTTATTTATTCATTAAATGTTTATGGCACCCAGCTCCCTTCTCTGCTATAAGGTGACTCTTTTTCACTCCTTCCTTTTACAGCCCAACAGTTCAAACAACCAGACTGAAACATATGAAGAACGGTTGCAGGAACTGGGTATGTCTAGTTTAATGAAAAGAAGGACTAGGGGAGACAGGATAGCATTGTTCCAATATCTCAGGGGTTGCCACAAAGAAAAGGGAGTCAAACTATTCTCCAAGGCACCTGAGGGTAGAACTAGAAGCAATGGGTTGAAACTAATCAAGGAGAGAAGCAACTTAGAACTAAGGAGAAATTTCTTGAGAGTTAGAACAATTAATCAGTGGAACAGTTTCCTCCAGAAGTTGTGAATGTCCCAACACTGGAAGTCTTTAAGAAGATGTTGGATAGCCATTTGTCTGAAGTGGTGTAGGGTTTCCTGCCTAGGCAGGGGGTTGGACTAGAAGACCTCCAAGGTCCCTCCCAACTCTGCTATTGTATTAAGGTTGTATTAAGAATCAGCTACATAAAACATACAATTTAAAAAGGTCTAGATTATTATATTAAGATACCTTCTAAATTGAAATAAGAGGTTTCCAGTGTCAAGTCATATCAGCCAACTTGTCAGGATCAGAAATAGGAATATGGGTATTGCAATCCACTGTCCATTGTTCGACCATTGTCGATCCCTCCATCTCTCCATTCATCCAGCCACATATATACAGATTACATAGACAGAGAAAATAATGAAGTCCCCTTTTCAATGTCATTTCCTTCCCTCCATCTCTAAATGGATCCAACAAATAAGACATTAATAACTAGAGCTGAAGCACTATGTAACATTGTTTAAGAAATCTTTCTCTAAAGCAAACTGAGAAATGGGTCTAAATAATGAATGAGAACAAACAGGGGTCGAAACACTTGGGATAATGCTTGGAGTAATGGGAACAACTTTTCCTCAACTTCCTATAAGAAACACATCCCACAGCTCACCTACTTTTCAATCACCTCCAAACTGCATGTTGTGATACATGTAACATCAGTCATTGATGGAGATGGGTGGCCAAAGAAATTTAACAAATAAAATGATGATGATGATGATGATGATGATGATGATGATGATGATAATGATAATAATAATAATAATAATAATAATAATAATAATAATAATAATAATAATAATAATCCACTGGAATTTGTGCAAAAATTATAATATTAAAACAACAACAAACTGGTGGGAACATAAGCCTGAAAAAGTCACCGAAAATCAGATGGTCAAGATCCTGTGGGATTTTCGTATACAAACAGACAAAGTACTAGCGCATAACACACCAGACATCACACTGGTTGAGAAAAAGAAGGTTACAATCATAGACATCGCAATACCAGGTGATAGCAGAGTTGAAGAGAAGGAACATGAAAAAGTCGCGAAATACCAGGACTTAAAAATTGAAATCCAACGATTATGGCACAAACCAGCAGTGGTAATTCCAGTGGTAATCGGCACACTGGGTGCTATTCCAAAAGCACTGGAATTACATTTAAAACAGTTAAAACTTGACAAAATCACCATCAGTCAAATGCAAAAAGCTGCACTGCTTGGATCTGCACGTATATTACGAAAATACGTTATGACGTCCTAGGCCCCTGGGTGGGGCCCAACTAGTAATCAATGCCAAATCCGGCGAATCAACTGGCCGCTGTGATACAATCGTATAATAATAATAATAATAATAATAATAATAATAATAATAATAATAATACAAAACAAGATAAAACAAGATAAAACAAAATAAAACAAAACAAAATAATAAATAAAACAAAATATAAAAACATGTCAAGGTAAATGTTTATTCTCATATGATTTATAAGTCTGCTATAAAGTGGATTTTCTCTTCTTTGGCTGTTTACATCCTATATTCCAAAATTCTTAACTTTTACCCCCCAGCAGCATTGAAAGAGGAAGGAGGAAAGCAAGGAAGTAACAAGGAAGACACGCAAAAACATAAGTGGCAGCTTTGTTTTGCAGAAAGAAAGTATCACAACCAAGATCAATTGTTTCTTTGCTGGTGACAGCAAAAATCAGATCTCTCCCAGCACATTGGTGTCTCTAAAATCCTGATGCTGTAAAATGGGTTAAAATGGTGAATTAGGGTTAGTTTGAACTTGACATAGTGGTGAAGGCCTTAAAATGAATTTTACTAGATTAGCAACTAGAAGATTCTTTTCTTGGGGGAATAAACTTTTGCAAAATTAAAATCAGATTTCAGCATAGGAGTCTTTGGAATAATCCAAGCAAAATCAAACCACTCTTTGGTTTTCTTTTAAAAAACATACAGTAACAAACAAAACTTCAAGGTAATATCAATAGTATTATTATACCAAGTGAGAATGGATCCGAAAAATAACACTGTCAAAGAAGCCAAGGCTATGCAATGCCCAATTTTACAATTAATCCCATGGGAAAGTCTACATTTTGAATTGCTTTATAAACTCAGTATAAAATCCGGGCTCTGATCCAGAGGAAAACTTCTCAGAGCAAGAACAAAATCATCCCTAGACAGAAAACAGATGACTACAGACAAGATAAGAGAAATTTTGTCTGCTGTTTGTCTGATATCCGGAATACATTTTTAATGAGACTATTTTATCAGTTTTATTTCTAAGCAAAACACACAAGAATCAGACTATATATATTGTAGTTCTGTTGGCACTGTACTAGTGCTGATTTGTCTCCTTGTAAAAAGAAGGAATAAAAGCAATTTGCAATATCCTAATATTTATTCACAGCATATTTGTTCAGATGTGGTTCTGGTCAGTTTTACCAGGGTCTGAAATGTAGATCATAAGTCATGCATTTGTGTGTGTGTGTGTGTGTGTGTGTGTGTGTGTGTGTGTGTAGTTAATTAAAACCAGTACTGGGCTGTGTGAACTGAGGTGTCACTTGGAAGTGAAATAGTGTTTTTTCCAGGCACCCAAAGTCTTAAGGCACTGAAATAGAACATTGACTGCATCACTTTGGTGGCCAGAATCAGATATGTTCCATTGAATTGAATTGAAAACCCCTGATATTGCATTAATATTTCACTATAGAGTAGAATTCAATATAGTTACTGCTCTGGAATAGAAGCTGTTTTTCCAGCCTATTTGTCCTTGTTTTTATTATCCTGTACCGTCTGCCAGATGGTAATAGTTCAAAAAAAAAGAGTGCCCAGGATGAGATGAATCTTTAAGAATGTCTTGAATTTTCTTAAGGTAGCAGGACAGGGGTGGGTTCCGGATTCTTTTACTGCCGGTTCGCTCAGGGATGTGCTTGATGCGCTCTATGTGTACATGCGCAGTAGTGAAAAAATTGCTTCTGCGCATGCACAGAACAAAAAACAAGATGGAACTGGTTCAGAGGCGTGGGTGGCCGAGTTACTACCTACTTCGGCCGAACTGGGCCGAACCAGTAGGAACCCACCTCCGCAGTGGGAGCTATGCACCTCTTCCAAAGTGGGGAGAGGGCAACCAATGATCCTGTGGGCAATGATGTAAACCCTCTGGAGTGCTGTCCTATCTGGCACTGTGCAATGGGCAAACCGTACATAGGTGCAGTAAGTTAAAATGCTCTCTATGGTGCAGCGGTAGAAGGTCACCAGAAGTTTTTCATTTGCTTGTTTTTTCCTGAGAAATCTCAGGTAGTATAATCTCTGCTGGGGCCTTTTGACCAGTGCTGTAACGTGAGCACCCCCAGTCAGGTACTCTTTTATGATAACACCCAGAAACTTAAAACTGGCCACTTGCTGATGTTCTCCTCCAAAGGTTTACATAGACATTAAACAAGAAATGGAGAGACAGTACAGCTTTAAGCCCTCAAGAATTAGACTCCAATACTCATTGGAACTGATCCCAGGAAAGTGACAACTGTCTCCCACTCCCAATTCCCTGAGCCAGTCCAGAAGATTACCATAGTCAATTGTATCGAAAGACACTGAAGGAGGCCCAGGAGATTGCACTGTCTCCATTCCATATATCATCCAGTATGACCAATCCTGACTCAGCCTGAAACCAGATTAAAAGGGGTTTAGATAGTCTGCTTTCTCCAAGGTTCTTTGATGTTGCAGGTCAGCCCTCTTCTCAATAACTTTTCTTAAAAAGGTATGGTTGGAAACTGGATGGAACTTGTTCAGTTTGGTTGAAGACAAGGGTGACTTCTTGAGGTGAGAATGGACCATTGCCTCTTTAAAAGTTGGAAGAATCTCTGTCTTTCAAAGATACATTTACTACCACTTGGAGCCTACTCATGATTCCACCTTGAAAACTTTAGCCAATGAGGAAGGGCATGTATCTAAAACACAGATGATCACTCCAACAGACTCCGGGAAATTGTCCACCTCACCAGAACCAATAGGTTCAAGCTCATTCCAGACAACCAGGGTCTTATATTATTTTGACCCCTGAAATAAGCACTTGGCCTTATTTTTGGGGAGGTCTTATTATTTTTGAGGTGCAGGAGGTGACAAGCATGGTCACCTCATGGCTGCTGCTCTGTTGCAATGTTTTCGGGGAGGCCTTATTTTAGTGCATGCACTTGAAACGGTATAGGGTTTCCTGCCTAGGCAGGGGGTTGGACTAGAAGACCTCCAAGGTCCCTTCCAACTCTACTATTGTATTATTGTATTGTAAAAGCCCAATTGGGCTTATTATCTGGGGAGGTCTTATTTTCAGGGAAACAGATATATATTACAACATGTTACAACACAAAACAACGGACACACAGCCAGCACCAATCAGCACCAATCTACCAATCATGATACAACCACACAGCCAATCAATCCACTTACTGAAACAAAGCCTGCACTCCACACACACACCCCAAGATTTATAGAAAGATGGCAGCTCCAACCATGCTTTAAGCCGAAAACACCAGCCTGAAGATGGCGAGTGAGATCTCGCCGAAACGTTGCCAAGACAATCTCAATCTTACATGGGAAAAGACCCGAATACAACAAGACCAGCATACCTACACCTGTGAAAATCTATGAATATATGTGTGTGTGTGTATATATATATATATATATATATATATATATATATATATATATATATGTGTGTGTGTGTGTGTGTGTGTGTGTGTGTTTGCACGTGTGTTTGTGCGTGTGTACACTGTATATGTATGTATGTATGTATGTATGTGTATGTATGTATGTATGTGTCTATATATATATATATATATATATATATATATATATATATATATATATATATATATATATATATATATATATATGTTATATTTGTACTGATAAATAAATAAAGGGAGACTAGTATAGATCTATTTTGAGCTAATTAGCTCTCATCAGCTAGCCATACCCTTACTGGGATTTGAACCCGGGCTGTATATATCTTAGGCAGGAGTTTTATATATATATGGAAGACTGTCAATAAATTAAACAAAAATTGCTTCTTTCAAGAGTCCATGTTTAATATTTTCAGTGTAGTATACTTGGCTCTTAACTACTAACCAAAATGTCACACTGCTACTTGACAAAGTATACTATACTATACTATACTATACTATACTATACTATACTATACTATACTATACTATAATTTTAAAAAGTTCAAAGAAAACAAGTTTATACTCATGGTTCCACGCTTATTACCAAAGATCCTTGAGTTAATAGCTATTCTTGCTGAACATTCTTTTAAAGCTCTTGTTGATTATCCTATCAATTAAAGTTGACCCCATTAAGCCAAGATGGATAAAGGAAAAAAAAACCCACATAATCTATAAACTGAGGAAATAGCTTTTGTCTTGAAAAGCTAGTAACTTATATGCATTACTGCTGTAGCAAAATATTTAATTTTAGCGTGCAAAAAACATAAAAGAAATGACATTGCATTAAACTAAAAAAATTCCTAAAGCTTTTATACAAACAATTCTTCAAGAGTTATACAATGCAGGCCTAATTGAGAAATGCAGAATTAACAACGTACTTTTATGTGTATGTATGTTACAGTGTTTACCATGGTTGCCACAATCTCCAGATGTTAGAACAGGCTGTGTTCATTAAAAAAAAGCAGAGAAATATGAGCCTCAGAATCTTCTGCCACAACAGCATATGGTAACAGTCCTCCAGCTACTTAGATGCTTGCTAAATCCACAGAGCCTAATAGAGCAAATCCCAACAGACACCCAACATTTCTCAACCCTCGAATAGAATATTTTAAAAAAATGAAAACTGAATTGTGAAGGAACAAGCTGGAGCCTAACTTACAGAAGTTCTAATTGCACACAATGATGAAGTGAATTAAGATTAATATATGACAAATATATGACAAAGATTAATATATGACAAATTCTAACTCGGATAGGTACATTGTATGGCTGATCTGACTCCTTCATTTCATAAAAAATATATATCAAGTTCCAATCTTCCACTGTTTGGGCTTGGCTCTTAACGACTGACCAAAATTTCACACTGCTAATTGACAAAGTCCAGTCCTGCTCCATTGTGTTTATAATTCCTCCCTTTCAGAACATGTAAGATTTCAGATGGTGCAGAGGTCAAAGAACTAATTTAGAAGCCCTAAATCAGAGGTAGTATTCAGCAGGTTCTGATCAGTTCTAGAGAACCAGTAGCGGATATTTTGAGTAGTTTGGAGAACTGGTAAATACCACCTCTGACTGGCCCTGCCCCCATCTATTCTCTGCCTCCTTAGTCCCAGCCGATCGAGAGGAAATGGAGATTTTACAGTAACCTTCCCCTGCCATGCCCACCAAACCATGCCCACCAAGCCATACATGCCCACAGAACGGGTAGTAAAAAAAATTGAATCTCACCACTGCCCTAAGTCATGTGAAAGCTCCAAATGTCCTCTAAATGTTTATAGGAGTTGTAGTGCAAAATGCATGAGGTCATCAGGTTGCCGGAACATTCTATCTGGGAACTGTTCAGCTTGAAAAACTGAAGTCATATCATATCTTTCACTGGTAAATACCTTGGACTTCCTTATGTCAAATATTTAAAATAAGTGTATTTCATACCATAAATAGGTTGTGATTGGCAAGGTTCATTAGTGCCAATCTCAACACTAATGGTTCAGAAAATGGAATGGAAAAAACGTTTTGAAAGACTTAAGACTATAAATTGAATAGTTTTGCTTCTTTTCCTTCTATGGCTGCCAGGATTGCGAGATTTTTGCCATAGTTATTTGGTGATTGTTTTTTTAAAAAGCTTGTAGAATAGTACTCTGATTGATCTGAGATAACACTCCAGGATATGAGCAACAATAAAATAGTTGATCTTTTACAATGATGTATTAAACAAACAATGTTATGAGGCAATTTGGCATTCTCAGGGATTTTTTAAAAGCGTTCTCTAATGATGTCTCTAAATCCAGAGAATTTGTGCTTTGCTAAATCTTTGTTGATTCTAAAATTCTATGATTCTGTAAATCTTTTTGGAAATATGGCCTAGAAGAAGTTGGTTGAGCTCCCTTCCTTAGTGAAAATTATCGTTCTGAAGAGCAGACAGTTCATTAAAAAGATAAGTCTACCCTGAAATTTTGAGGAACATACAGTATATGAACATAGAAGAGAAGCCTTCAGCTGTAAATTAATCTAATTTTCTCCAGATCTGGCAAAAGTAACTTTTCCCTGCTGATAAAATCTAAATAAGAAAGGGCAACAACAACAAGCCCAGGTCTTCAATGACTTCAAATCACTGTGTACAAAATGACATTCAGCCCAATAGTCACAACTTAAAATGAATTGAAAGATATAAAACTAGGTTGGCACAATCTGAAAAATCAATGTGAAAAATTTAATGCTTAATAAAATATGATTAATTTGAATCCAAGACCAAGCAGGCCTTTTAGATTTATTTAATTGGATGTTTTTCATTCTACTCTTAAAAAATACAAATAGACATTAAATAAAATTGTTTGTATGTATTTTGTATTTATATTTTTGGTTTTCAACAGATTATATGTTGTTCAAGATATTATTAGAGTGGACCAGGCTCTCTTTAATAAGAGGAGAGAAACTAGATCTATGGTAAAGTATTGTGCTCTTTTTATTCATTCCGATCCAATGGAATATTGCAAATACATGATGTAAAATGGGACAGAACTCTGTCAATCTGTCTATTTGTCTGCGGGATAATGCATTGAAAATTTGACAAAACAACAATCAAATTTGCTAATAGGGGAGAAATCAGTGAGATTCAGGTTGAAAATGGGACAAAAAGAGCCATCTCAGAATATTCCTGATAGTTTTATTCTGAAAATATCTCTCTGTTATCTAATTTCTGTTATCCTCTTCATTTGACCAATAGCGGTATCTATGTATTTCATTCTATGCATTCCCATGCACACATACATGTACAGAGACATACAACTTGAAGGGAAAGCAGAAAAACATTACTTCATTACAGAGGAAAAAAATATAGATACCTCCTATGGCTACAACTGATGAAAGGAATTAAAATCAATACTAAATATCATGCTTAGCATTTTTTCTATATCATGTTTGTTTTACTGACCTCTTTCAATTTTATGAGGAATATATTTTTCCAGGAATAGAATAGAAAAAAATCTTTTTGGAATGGGTGTGGGTATACAATTCTTAAACTTGCTTTAGTTGTAAGATGGATGAAGAGTGCGTGAGTTTGTCAGATTATAATAAAATTGTGACATATTGCCAACTCTCAGCATTCAGAGAATGAGACAGAAAACCAGGGTTTTCCAAGGAAAGAAAACTTTTAGGAAATAAAATTGAAAATTGTACTACAGTATCAAACAAATTAATTGGTGGAATTGAGGCACAATGATTACACAGACCAATCATCAGACCTAAGAAAATTTGGGCAGCTGCTCTGGGAAGATGGTTAAGATCACTGATACTGGCAGCTGATCAGCTAGAAGAAATTTTGTTAAAATGCTCCCCTCTATAGACTTAGAATTGATTCCAATTTCAGGTTTCATTGAGGAAACATCACTCTCCACGTAGATCAAAGATCTTGGGTCAGGGAAAAGCATTTGCCCTTCATGGAATGATATGTTTAAAATATAATGGCTAATAGTTTAACAGTTTTTATGAAATCATGTTCTCTCCCACAGCTACATCAACCCTAGCCAATAACCATGCTGGCTGAATCAATGAGAGGTGAAATCTAATGTGACCAGAGTGTGTCAAGTTATCAATGCTGGATCAGAATAGTTTCCTATAAAACAGAGACAGAAGGAGGAACATAAGAAACAAGTCAAGGAACCTTTCAGGACCTTGGACAGATCCATAGTATGCAGTAGTTGTCTGGTCCCTAGGAAAGCCTCTTATTTGGCAGCTTCTTGCTTTCTACAGCATCAGGACTAGCTCTAATGCTCTAATGCTCAAGATATCTTTGGTTCAGGAGAGTTCTGGAAAGAGAGAAAATGGTTCCCTAGGACAGTGTTTTTCAACCTTGGAGACTTCAAGTCCTGTGGACTTCAACTCCCAGAATTCCCCAGCCAGCTATGCTGGCTGGGGGATTCTGGGAGTTGAAGTCTACAGGACTTAAAGTTGCCAAGGTTGAAAAACACTGCCCTAGGAGATACCTCTTTCAGTACTAAAGAGCTGGAGAGCAGTAAATTTGAAGCTGGAAAGAAATGACAGGAACATTTTTGGAAGCCAGATTCACAGCCAGACCTAGCATACTGAAAGGAACACGGTAGAATTAAAGAAGTGTGTTGTAAAACCAATTATTGGAGGGGTTTATATGTTTAGCATAATAAATATATCTACGCAAGTAATATGTCAAGCAGACATGTCTGATCCATAAGGTATTTTTAAAATAGGCTCCTGGGTCTTGGTGTCCATAGTGGGTGTGATGGACTTGAGTGAAGGGGCAGTTTCCCAGGAAGGATGGATCATGCTCTAAAAATGACCACTTGGAGCACATAGAGGGAAGAATAACTAAGATGATAAGGGCCGTGGAAGGGAAAATATATGAGAACAGTTAGAGAAGTTGGATATATTTCAGTATTTGAAAGATTGTCCTACAGAAGGCAAAAAAGAAGCAATAGATTTAATTACATTGAAGCAGATTATAGTTGGAAGTGAGGAACAATTTTCCTATCAATGGAAAAGTGATAGTGGGTTCTTCTTCTCTGGGAATGTTTAAACCAACATTGGATGGCCATCAGTCAGGGGACGTGACCATCTGTAGTTGTAAACTCCTGAATCAGGCAAGGGATTGGATTGGAAAGTCTCTAAGCCATCTTCCAACTGTTCACTCTTTGATTGTAAGTACTCAACAGTTAGAAGGGAAGGGAAACAAATGAAACAGAAAAAAATGTCCATTATTATAGCAACCAGTGTTTTATGTCCTGTGGAGCTTTAGAACAAAATTCATACACATACAATTACAGCTCCACACTGTTTCAATTATGGAGAGCTTGCAGGTGGCTCTTTATCTACAGGATTGTATAGATAATTGCTTAGAGTGCTTTTACAGGACATATGGCATTGAAATGGAAATCTATGGCATACACACACACACACACACACACACACACACACACACACACACTCCCTTCTCATCCCTAGGGGTGGCAGGTGCCTTCCTTAATCTCATGTCCTCTACCAGAGGCCTGGGAATAGCTAAGAACCTTTGAAGGTTCTTTGAGAAGTAGCCTCTATCCTATCTGACTACATTATGATTTTACACAACTGTGATATTAGACCTTAACATCTTTACCATAGGTTCTGGGTGATTGTTATGAACCCCACAATGTAGACCTAAGCCATTCACAGTTCCCTTGTCTCTCAGGAACCAATTTGCACTCTCTTAGGCAATGTTCAAGAGCCAGTCTGGCATAGTTACAGTGGTAGGATCAGCCAGTTTGCACCACTTCCGGAGAATCGGTTGTTAACTTTCTGAGCCGTTTGATGAACTGGTTATTGGAAGAAATCATTAGGGTAGAGAACCGTAGTTAAATTATTTGAATCCCACCACTGCCAAGGTATCAGGCTGGAAGTCAGGATACTGTGAATTCTAGTCCTGACCTAGGCACAAAGTCAGTTGAGTGATGTTGGGTGGGTCAATCTCTTTTAGTCCCAGGAAAAAAAGGAATGGCAAATCACTTCTCAAAAACCTTGCCAAGCAAACCACAGGATCTTGTCCAGACTGTCTCTAAGAATCAAACATAGCAATAGAACTTAGACTTATATACCGCTTTCACAGTGCTTTACAGCCCTCTCTAAGCGGTTTACAGAGTCAGCATATTGCCCCCAACAATTGGGCCCTCATTTTAACCACCTCAGAAAGATGGAAGGCTGAGTCAACCTTGAGCCTGGTGAGATTCGAACTGCGGAATTGCAGGCAGCCGGCAGTCAGCAGAAGTAGCCTGCAGTACTGCATTCTAATCACTGCTCCACCACAGCTCACATGATTGAATGAGGTGGGTGGGGGGAAGGCAATGCTTAGTAGTTATTCAAAATAAGATTAATGCTTTGCTGGTCAGGAAGAGTTGATTTAAAAAATATTTTGGAATTTTCCAGATTCCCGAGGGCCATGATAAAGATACAGGTGTTAGGGTTCTAAATACCATGCAGAAATAAATCATTGTCCAAGGCAAAACATCCTTAAAGGTCCAATTTATTCTACAGGCAAGTTAGCACCTCTATGGAAAAATTCCAACTCTGATTTGCATCCTGGAATTCCACCCAGTTGAAAGTTCATGATCTATCCCCACACCCACAAATCCATCACATGTTCCAAACATCATCTTCCACGCTGGCATCTACACCCCTCTGGTTCCGGTCAGGTGTCGAGGTGCGGAGACAAAAGATGACCTTGAGCTTCTATAAAAGAATGACAACATACATTCCACAATCCTACTCCTTTCTATTCCCCCCTCCCAACTACTACACTAATGAAACAGCATAGAAAATTGTAAGAAAGTGTGGCAGGCCAAAGATCCTAAAAAGAACATAACTACAGGCCTGACAACAGGTCAAACTGAGAGATGCTACAGGAAGATTTGCTTTTCTGCACATCTTGGAATCTTTTGGGAGCTGTCAACAAATCATTTCAGACACCTTATCTTGAACTGTTCCCGGTCTCAAAATAATACGCACCCCTATACATTGCTGTCAAAATGCCTCCAAATTTTAGCTCACAGTCTTAAATTCAGCAGGGGGGGAAATAAAATGGGGGCAGCTTCAACAGAAGAAGGATATATAATCAGTTGCATATCTTTCCAGGAGATAATTTCTGATAATCGAATACCCTTTGGTGGGTTGCTACCGGATTGTGCAAGAAATTTGGACGATCTCTCTCAGGTCTATAAAAATATTCAGCACAGCCTGGAGAATCATTTCCCTGGAAATTATTATTATTATTATTATTATTATTATTATTATTATTATTATTATTATTTTAAAAAGAGAGAAACTATATGGGTTCTTAAACATAAAAGTATTTTTTTCCAGCCTTTAACTAATTCCAAGAGTAAAAGATGGCCAAAGGAGGACAGAAAGCAGAATAGCATTACTTTTTGTCCTTAGGAGACCTCAGCAGAAAGCAATATCTGTAAATCTCTCCTTCCATGCAGGGCGCAATAGAAAAAAGTCAGAAGAAAGACACATTATTAGCAAAAACTATGCTCCAAAGAATGCCTCCTATAGTGTAAGACTGGCTCATGGGAACTTTTGGGAATGAAGCAAAGTTGAGCACATCGTCAACATTAACCTCATAGCAAACCTTTCTGCAGATCTCCTTTCTCGTATCCTTGGGAGGTTTCAGAAATGCATCACTGTGGACCTCTGCCATTTCTTTCTTCTTAGATGTTATTCAGCTTTGATCTCTAGTCCTAGAGCTCTAAATACGAACCAGCCAAACTGTGCTCAGCTTCCAAACCTGAATAAGGTCAGAGAGGTTCTCCCATCCATTGACCAGCCAATAGCTCTGCTTTTGCTGATACTAACATGGCCTGCTGGAAAGAGATATGGGAGATATGGGGGTGGGGGTTTGAATTGGTTCTCTAGCCAATTGTATATAGATATGTGTTCTGACCCCCCTCTTCCCCCGCAATCACAGACACACTCCGAGCCAAAGATACTTCACGAGGTTTATTGCACAGACAGACAGATCCTTGGCAGCAATCCAACACAACTCGACCTTCAGAACCCACCGGCACTGATACGCAATAGCAGCTATCCAGCCTGCCACGCTCACAAGACTGTACTCCCACAATAGTTCCTGCGTTGACTTCTGCAAAGGGTGTGTGCACAAGCAGTCCTTTTATAGTCTGGAGAGGAGTCTAATTATCATCAGCTGAGCGCAATTACTTCCGGTAACTGCGCAATTGCTCCTGATGCCACTTAGCGCGCCGGTAATGAGCATTTAATAACTCACTGCTGATGTCTGACTCATTGTCCCGTGACTCCTCCCCACTGCTCCAAGGCATGACATCAGGAGCACCCTCCCTTTGGCTTTCACCACTGCTCCATGCCTCAGGCGCCTCCTGGTGGCCGACCAGCCGCTCTGATCCCTGCTCGGAGTCAGAACCCTGCCCAGGGTCCTCCACATCCTCCAGAGCCGACTCATAGGGACCCTCGCTGTCGGAGTCTGGTGGCAGCTCCAACGGCTCCTGCTGGGCCACAACAGATATGCATGTACTGTATTGAAATGACATTTCTATAAAACATTTTTGCAATGAAATGACTGAACAGGCAAAAATTCGATGTAGACCGGACTTCATGGCCAATGGTGAAGAGGTTACAAATATATTCTATCCAGACATTACAATTAAATGTTCTATCAACTATGTCTGCCTGCCTGCCTGAAGAGGTTACAAATATACTCTATCGCAGAGATGGCAAACCATTTTTGGCTTGAGTGCCATAAGTGGGGGGAGCGCAGGGGGATCATGTGCGGGCATGCTGCACCCATAATGCAATGTGCAACCCCCCCAGTGTACATGCATGCATGACAGGCGCTCCCCCTCCTTTTTGTGCATGCTTTTTTTGCCCTCCCCATGCTCCAGAGGCTTTATAGGAGCCTGGGGAGGGCGAAAACAGCCTCCCCTGCCCCCCGGAGGCCCTCCAGAGCCTTCAGGGACCTTCAGGAGGCTTCCCTGAAGGCTCCAGAGGACTAAAAACAACCCTACGAGCAAACTGGAAGTCACTCCTCCTGAAGGTCCCTGAAGCCTCTGGAGGAGCTCGGGGGGGGGGCTGTTTTCGCCTACCCAGGCTCCTATAAAGCCTCTGGAGCATGGGGAGGGCAAAAAAATGGCTTTAAAAAAGGCTGAAGTCAGCTGGCCAGGGTGCGCATGCGCGCTGGCCAGCTGACAAGGCAGCACCTTGCATGCCGTGACAAATGGCTCTGTGTGCCACCTGTGGCACATATGCCATATGTTCACCATCCCGGTTCTATCGTCTATCTATCTCTTTTGAAATCATGGCTTCCCTAGGTATTTCAGCCTCCCAAAATTTCTGAATGAATTTGTGCAAAAAACTCCCTTCTCCAATAACATGATTTTATTAGGGTGAAAATTGGGCAAGAAAGGAATACAATACTAATTTTTTTGATCATTATTTTTTAAAAAATATTTCAAAGGGGTTCTCATAGACTAGCCTAGGTAAAGTGGGGAAGAAGGACCAGAGTGAGTTTGGATTACAGGCAGTCCTCAACTTTGGATCACAATTGAGCCCAACATTTTTGTTGCGATGTGAAACATTTGTTAAGTAAGTTTTGCTCCATTTTACAATTTTTCTTGCCACAGTCGTTAAGTGAATGACTGCCCTTGTTAAATTGATATTAAGTGAATTGCCATATGCAGAAAAATCTGGACAACCATTAAATGGCATCCAAAAGACAGACCAACAGATAAAACTGGTCCACCTAGTAGCTGATTAAGTTAAGCAGCTCAGATGCAATAACCCCTAACTAAAACCAAGCTGGAAATATCTCCATCTGAATTCCTAAAGGGTTCCAGCTGATTTGTGTAAATAGGCAGTTATATAGACAGTTAGTTGTAGACTAAGTGAGCCACTGTCTGTTTATTATGTATTTAAAGCACGGATGCGCACTTTTGCTCGGGTCATAAGTCACACTGGCATTTCAGTGCCATGCCGTGGACCATAGCCCACAGAGTGAAAACAGGCATAATAATAATAAAAAGAGAGAAAGCAAATTAATATCAATTAATTATACATGTTGGATGTAATATTAATTAAGTGTGACATTACATTGATTCAGTTCATTAACCTTTTCCCTTCTCCCATGGTACCTACACTTAAAATGAATCCACTTGTTAAAAATTTTCTTGATGCACAAATGTCCCTAATCAAATATTCTACTTCAAATCCACAGGGAAACCAATGTGACTCTGACAATTTCTCTCTCCTTAGAGGACTGTGGAGTCCTGTGCTCAGTTTCATACATTTCTGTAATAGGGCAAGTGATTAAAACACACACACACACACACACACACACACACACACAAATTCTCTAGAAAGGAGTTAATGCTGACTGATACTCACAACCTGCAATTATTCTCAATGCATTTCACACAACATAATTAAATATTAACCTGGGGGCACACGGATCAGATGGCATATGCTGTTGCATTAATCAGAAGACGGATGCCTTCAGTTCTCCACCAGGTGGCACACTTTTCTTAGCTTTACAAGGAAGTTGCCCGGTTTAATCTGTTCAGTTAGAAACAATTTGGTGGAGATTTGGTCCTTGGTGGAGATCATTACAGAGTCGTGTGGGCTAATGTGTTGCTCTGAATGGGCTGCAGTTGGGCCTGAAGGATGCTTTTAAAAAGTCCCGAGGACTCCTTTGGCGACATACTAGGTGTCAGCGTTCCAAATAACATCCAAAATTAAATCAGAGTCCAAGGCAAAGTATTCCTCAATGCTCCAATTTATTAAGAGAGACATGTTGGTACATCTGTGAAAACCTGAATCTGAAAGCGTCCTGGGATTTCCCCACCCAGTTGAGAGTTCATGATCTTGCCCCCACACCGACCAGTCCATCACATGGTCCAATCTTCCACTGCCACACTGGCAGTTCCACCCATCCAGTCAGGCTCAGAGGTGTAGAGAACAAAAGATGACCTTGGCTTTCTAGAAAGGAACTTTATTTTGACAACAACACATTCTACTCCTCACTATTCCCCCTCCTAATTTCCCCACTAATGAAACAGCATAGTAAAATAAGAGAGAGTGTGGCAGGCCAAAGATCCTAAAAGGAATATGACTGGAGGCCTGACACTAGGAAAGTAACAAAGCTCAGATTTCTTTCACTTCACTTTGAAATGCTATTGTAAAGCAAAGCAGAATTCTTCATCCACCAAAGCAGTTGCTTGTCCTGTAAAGTTTTGCAGTTGTTCTGTACAAAAATGGGAGCCCTGCTCTAAAGGGATACTCCAGCTGAATCTTGACTGAAAACAAAGCACATGTTCAAAGGTTTATACAACCCTTCCTGTCACCTCCCATCCCAAAACAGAGAGAGTTTTTTAAAATAAAATTTTATTTTTTTTCCTTTCTTTTACATTCACAAATATATATTCTTGTAAATACTCTTAACACTTATCTATTAGCTATTAATATTCATCACAATCTTCTTACGCATAAGGAAAACATATGGGGTCACTTTCTTGCCACTTTCTACACTTTCTTGTATCTTCATCTTGTTTTGCAGCAACCCAACTCCTTCCATCTTCTCAACATCCCTTCTCTGCCTTCTCCTTTCCTCCTCTCCTTCCTCTCTTCTTCTTCCCAGGTCCTGACCATTTCTGGAGAACCGGTAGTGGAAATTTTGAGTAGTTCAGAGAACCGGTAAATACCACCTCAGACTGGCCCCGTCCCCATCTATTCCCTGTCTCCCGAGTCCCAGCTGATTGGGAGGAAATTGGGATTTTGAAGTAACCTTCCCCTGCAGTGGGGAGGGAATGGAGAAATTTTACAGTATCCTTTCCCTGCCATGCCCACCTACCAAACCACATCCACAGAACCAATAGTAAAAAATGTTGAATCCCACCACAGGATACCATTTCTAAAGCCCTTCATGGTGTAGGACTAAGCTACTGAGGAATCATTTGCCTAACATGTTCAATTGAATAGAGTTGACATGATCAATGATTAATCATACACATGGATTAAACAAGGGGATCTGATAGGACAATTCTTATCACCGTGCCTAAATGGGACCTACCCAGCCCATATTTAAAAGGTCATTTAAAATATGACCTCCCCCACCCAAGACTTTGATTAGGATAGATTGATGTTTTTCTTTCCAAGGTATGCATCATACATTCTTCTTTGTTACATGTTTTCATTTTGCTATAAGCCACCGAGAGTCTTCATCGAATCAGCCAGCCTTATAAATGTTATATAAATAACTAATCATCCATTCATAATTTATGTCTATAAGCAAGTTGTTCTTGAGTTGGAAATGACATGAAATCTTCAATCCATTGAGTAATTGGGGTCATAAATTTGTTTTTTCAGGGCGGAAGGACTAGTCTGTCAGCAAATTAAATCAATCTTTATTAACCAGCACAAAGCAAATAAAACAGTAGGTCTAAATATGAGACTAGAAGGATTAAAATAAATGACAGAGGATAAGCATAAAAGAGCAAATTTAAGCAAAGTAAATTTTAAACATAAAAAGCTTCCATTAGCAGTATAGATAAAACGAAAGAGATTAAACTCTGTCATCTGAGGTAATTATAAAAGAGAAGCTTTAACTAAAAGAAAATTGAAATATTAAAAAAGACTAACTTAAAATATGAGTGGTTTAGAGTGAGTCAGCCCTAAACTAGTGGTATGTAGTAGACCATAATAAAACAGTTTCAGTTGTTCTCACTTACTAAATATCTTAGTAAGCTCAACCAATAGGTAAGTAATATACATATGCGTATAATAACTACATAGCTTTAAGGAACTTGAGTATCTGGGCATTTTGAACTTTGTCTCAGAGTAAAACCGATGTACAAATTGCTTTTTCACAGAACATAATTTTAGAACTTTTACAATAACAAGTTTTAATGAAGTTTTATTGTGATCGCACCTGCAACAAGATAACGATGTAATCCTTCCCGGCTTATACAAACGCAAAGAGGTTAAAAGTAAATAAAATAAATTATGAATAAATGTAATCCGTTGAGAGTTTTGGAATTAAGATGATGACGATGAGGATATTATCCATTCAATCATGTCCAACTCTTGACAATCCTATGAGCCACATCTTCCATTCTAGCACTGCTTCTTTGAGTTGTTCTATGCTCTGGCTTTGATGGTGTCTGCTTTGATGCTATCCAGCCATTATATTCTTTGGCGGCCTACTTTCCTTTTAATTTGATGTGATGATTAATCCATTGGCCAGTTGCTTATGCCAAGGTTAGAGAGTTTGTTTCATCACTCAATCTCCCCACTCCCCAGCCTTCAGCATTCTCCGTAGACAGTATAGAAGCTGCAACATTTTATGTAGTCTATGAGGAACTCAGAAGATCAGCAAAAGCCATCAAATCTCCATGGGGCTTCAGATGGCCTTAAAATGCCTTTGGAGCCCCATGATTCATTTCTTTGAAGGATGTCCCCAATTCAACTAATGATGCTGTTTCAATAGGACCATTCATTTGAAACTTTGTTGAATTGAATCATCCATTTACCATTTCATCCATAGCTAATGTGTTGTAAGAAATTAAAGTCCCAAACTCTTTTACTGCTATCTTAGCAACTCCTTGGCAGCTGTCAGTTTTTGGTTTTCTTTTCTTTAATGATTTGCTGAGAAATGTGATGGAACGGCTTCAATATGGCCAAAACTATGGACCCCCTCAAGACATTGACCAGAATTGGGAGGAAACTGTTTATTGAACTGAATTGGGCTAACTGTAAAAAGGCAACATGGAGGTGTGTGTGTGTGTGTGTTTGTGAAGGACAACAGATTTTCATCTATCATAAAGGTAAAGGTTACCCCGTACACGTGTGCTATTCATTTCCGGCTCATCTCCATTTCTAAGCCAAAGAGCCAGCGCTGTCTGAAGACGTCTCCATGGTCATGTGGCTGACATGACTAAATGCTGAAGGCGCATGGAGTGCTGTTACCTTCCCACCAAAGTAGTCCTATTTTTCTACTTGCATTTTTATGTGGTTTTGAACTGCTAGTTTGGCAGAAACTGGGACAAGTAACGAGAGCTCACTCCGTTATGCGACACTAGGGATTTGAACCGCTGAACTGCCAACTTTGTGATTGACAAGTTCAGCATCTAAGCCACTGAACCACCACGTCCCTTCATCTATTCATATAGCACTCTAATTTCTAGTCCTAAAATTTTGCTGGGAATGAAGCATTTCATAGATTACAAATGTCCACACAAATTTCACAATGTTATCTGGAATTAAGGAAGAGGGATTTGATAAATGTTGTGGCTTCTTGTGAAACTTGGGAGGGGTGGGGAGGAAATGCAAGAAGTAAGAAGAAAAGGCACCACAGATAAAATCAGCAAAATTCTCCATAAGCACAATATCAAGACAGCCTTCACCACTGACCAAAAAATAGCCAACATCTTAAGAAACCCCAAAGACAAAATCCAGCTAGAAAACCAAGGAGTCTACGAAATATCATGAAAAATCTGCCCGGCAACATAGATAGGACAAACAAACAGGAGAATAAATGCATGCATCACAGAACACAAGAACACAATAAGAAAAAAAGAAAAAACTTCCTCCCTTTTCCAGCACCTTAAAGCTACAGGACATGAAATCAACTTTGAAGGAGCCAGGTTAATCTCCAAAACAGAACACCTCAACAAGAGAATAATTATGGAAGCCATCGAAATAGAGAAACACCCCCACAACATGAATAAACGTGATGATACCTCCCGCCTACCAAACATCTAGAAACCAGTTCTAGTCAACAAACGAACACCACCCACCACCCAAGCCGTTACAATGCAAAACAACAATGCACACACAGCCAGCACCAATCAGCACCAATCTACCAATCATGATACAACCACACAACCAATCATTCCACTTACTGAAACAAAGCCAGCACCCCATCCCCTCCCACCAAGATTTACAGAAAGACGGCAGCTCCAATCACATTTTAAGCCCAAGCCTGAAGATGGCAAGTGAGATCTTGCCGAAACGTTGCCAAGACAATCTCAATCCTACACGGGAAAAGACCCGAATACAACAAAACCAGCATATATAACCATGTTGCTTTTTTCTTTCAATTTATATTGTTTTTATTGTTTCCTAGTATGATTTGATAGCTTATTAGTAACTTTGACTCCCACTAAGTGTTGTATCTTTTTATTCTTGATGAATGTATTTTTATTTTCCTTATGTACACTGAGAGCATAGGCACCAAAGTCAAATTCCTTGTGTGTCCAATCACACTTGGCCAATAAAGAATTCTACTCTATTCTATAATGTACTGTTTTTAACCTGAAAGGAAACTGATTTCCCCCCAAATATTTGCTTTAATATTTGCAGGCTTGGATTTCATTTAGTGATAAAGAAGGAACAAGAGCACCTGAGGTTTAGAGGTACTGCTGCTGCTGTGTTATTTCATCCCTCCCTCCCTTATTAATTAAGGTAATACAATGCAATACATATAGTAGGGGGGGAAAGGCTTCTTATATTTCAGTAGGAGAAAGGAAAAATCTGGTTCATTTAGTTCTTGTCTATAAAGCATGGTCAGTTCCTTTCTGTTTATTAATGTAGCCTTTGTCTCTCTTATCTTTCATGAGCTTCTCCATTTGTCAGCCACATTTATGCATTTAGGATAATGTAACCCCAACATTTCAGAATGATAAAGTTTATGTGCTTCTCTAATCGGGAGGTGTGACTGATGTCCAATGCCATCCTTTTCACCTTGACGGAGATTAGCATTCCTCTAAAGAATCCTGATGGAGAGACAAACATTCAGTGAATCTGCTTAACACTGGTGTGTGTGTGTGTGTGTGTGTGTGTGTGTGTGTGTGTGTGTGAAGTAGCTTTTAATTTTTCACAAAGATTTCCCTCTGTCGAACTGGAAGAAATTCTTTGCAATTAGCAGTGTTGATGATTTATTCATTCATTTGAAATAAAAATTGTGTTAGCAGCATTTTTGCCTTAAAAGGAAGATGCTGAATTTCTAAAAGGAGAACAATTAAATCTGCTGGCAGGGCATGGCTCCCAATGCACCCTATTAGATTAGGACGGTGATGGCTAACCTTTTCGTCACCGCATGCCGAAAGCGTGCGAGCGCCTGTGACAGCACGTATCTGCACCCATAATGCAATGCACGTGCAACCCCCCCCCCCCGTGCATGTGACCCGGTGCTGGGTTCCGGATCCCGTTGGTACGGTTGGAAAGGACCCGTGCATGCGTCTTAGTGCCTCCGCGATGCTCCAGCTGCTCTGCAGGCGCTATATACACCATGTACGTGCACAGAAGCCTTAAAGGACAGGTAAGGAGCTCGGGTGGGTGGGTGGGATCTCCAGAGCACGGTTCCGGAATGGTATCCAGTGCTCCGGGCAGGCTCCGGTATGCTCGTACCAGGGTGTACTGCCTGCAGCCCATCACTGATGTGACCCCCTGTGCGACCCCCCTGTGCATGCATGCCTGACCAACCAGTGCCCTGTTTTGAGCCTAGTAGGCCTCCCTGCAGCCTCCTGGGAGCAAACACGGGCTGTGGGTGTGCATGCTGCACCCCCCATGTTCCGCTTCCAGCCTAGTAGGCCTCCCTGCATTCTCCTGCAACCAAAAACAGACAGTGTGAGTGTATGCTGCACTCCCCATGTCCCATTTGGGGCCTAGTAGGCCTTCCTGCAACCTCCTGGGACAAAAAACAGGGTACGCGGGGGGATGCTGCACCCCACGTGCTCCCCCACCCACCACGCATGTGCATGTGACCCCCTGCTCCCTGCATGTGCACTCATCTCCCACATGCACCCCCTCCCATGCATGCACAACAGAGACCCAAAAATCAGCTGGCTAGTTGGAGGCAAGTGCATATGCGCGGTGGAATTGAGCTGGGGCGACAGCTCGCGTGCCCATAGAGAGGGATCTGTGTGGCACCTGTGGCATGCGTGCCGTAGGCTTGTCATCACAGGATTAGGAACTACGTGAGAAGCAGTCTGCGTACGATTAAAGGAAATTTGAAACAAGTAGAGTTTTCTAGATGGGAATGGAAGTGCAAATAATTACATGGCCATTAGATGACAACAAAGAATCCCCAACAACAATGCTGCCATCCAGCAGTCATTTGAATTTGGGCAACCCAGATATGACAATCCCTAGACTAGAGAAAAAGGAAGTATTGTTCTGAGGTTAAGCTTCAGCATGTCTAAGAGACCTAGACCTGGGAAAGCAGTGGGGATTTCAGTATTTGCTACCAGTTTCAGCAGAATGTGCAATCAATGTCAGTTCATATTTAGTTCAGGACAAATTCCTACCGTTTTCAATTGGGCTTATTCAGAGGTAAGTGAGCACCCAGCTGCAAACTTGACTTTAGATAAGACTTTTTATTGGAACGGAAAATAGCCAGGATACAAAGAATAGGGAAGCTGAACCACCAGTATGCTGTAGCTATTCAAAAGGCCAATGCAATCCTAGGCAGCATCAACAGAGGGATGGTATTAACATCACAAGAAGTGATAGCGCTGCTTTATACAGCACTCATGAGGCCACACCTGGAATATTGTGTCCAATTCTGTTCATCGCGATACGAAAAAAAAGATGGTGAGACTTTAGAATGAGTACAGAGAAGAGCAAGAAAGATGACAAGAGGTCTGAAGGCTAAATCATACCATGAATGATTAAGGGAACTAGATCTGTCTAGCCTATCAAAGAGAAGGATTAGGGGTAACATGATATCTGTCTTGCAATACTCAAGGGAGTTGACTTAGCCTCCAAAGCAACTGAGGGCAGGACAAGAAACAATAGGTGGACGTTTGTGAAAAAGACATCAAACCTAGCACTAAGGAGACATTTCCTGACAGTGAGAACAATTGATTCATGGATCAGTTTGCCTCTCAGCTTTGTGGATACTCCATTACTGGAAGTTTTCAAGAAGAGGTAGGCAAGCCATTTCTCTGGGAGGGTATAAGCTGTAGCCTGTGTTTCTCAATCTTGGCCTACCTGAAGATGCGTGGACTTCAACTCTCAGAATTCCCCAGCCAGATGGCTGGGGAATTCTGGGAGTTGAAGTCCACGCATCTTCAGGTAGGCCAAGGTTGAGAAACACTGCTCTAGAAGATATCTAGCCCTATGATTCTAGGATTGCAGAGGCTTATGTTCAGATCTCCACCAGCCACAAAATTCACTGGGTGATTTTTCAGTTAGTTATTGATTCCCCCTGCAATTTACATATGTTTTAAATGACAGCTTCCCCAGTCCCACCTAATTGCAGCTGGTGGAAATTGAAGTCAAAACATCCGGTAGTGTATTAGGTTGCACCTCTATAATTGTCTGGTTTGGTTCTGCAACCCAACAAGACAGACACAGACTTCAGAGAATAATCAGAATGGCAGAAAAAAACAATTACTGCCAATCTACCTTCCATTGAGGACCTGTATACTGCATGAGTCAAAAAGAGGGACATGACAATATTTACAGACCCCTTGAGTCCTGGACATAAATTGTTTCAACTTCTGCCCTCAAAACAGCGCTTTAGGGCACTGCACACCAGAACAACTAGACACAAGGACATTTTTTCCCGAACGCCATTACTCTGCATAACAACTAATTCCCACAACACTGTCAAATAATTTACTAAGTCTGTATTACTATTATTCTCCTCTTCCTTCCTAGTAGCTATGTCTTCCCACTTATGACTATAACCATGTTTGATTGTATTTTTCAATTTATATTTTTATTTGTTTACTAGTACAATTTGATAGCTTATTAGTAACCTTGACTGTTACTAAGTGTTGTATCATTTTATTCTTAATGGATGTATTTTATTTTCCTTATGTACACTGAGTGCATAAGCACCAAAGACAAATTTCTTATATGTCCAATCACACCTGGCCAATAATGAATTCCATTCTATTCTAGTCTCTTAGTTGGATTATCCACAATGGAGTTATGGCTCCTTAAACTATCTCTAGTAACCTAGTCATAAACTGAAATGCAGATTTAGACCTAATTTGCTGCATGCTTTCTCTGACAGGACTGAAACTAAATCTTGTGAGGGAGGACTGAAAGAACTGTACCTTTTGCTTAGAGAGAAAAAGATGAGGGAAGATTAGAGTGCATTCTATTATACCAGAATGAAGGATGTAGAATAATGATCTTAATTACAGGAGGGGATATTCTGCTTGAATGTCTTGACTGTATGACCACTTCAACAGTGATGTGTTGGGGAAGCTTGACAACCTTCTGTCAAAGATACTTTCATTAGCATTCCTTTATTAAGCAGGGAATTAGACAAAGTGAACTAAATGCTCTCATCCAACTCTATGACATACTAGACCAGAGTTTTTCAAACTGTATTCCTGATGGTTTTCCATGAGAGGCTAAGGGCAAAATGTAAGTTCATCAAATGCCACCAATTTACAATCACTAGAGCTTTGCCTCGTGATCAGAGGTTACTAACAGGTTCCAGGCATCTGAAAAAGTTTGAAAACTTCCAACTTATTTTATTTTCCTCTTTGCTAGTTTCTTATCTCAAGTTTCTGATTCCATAGTATCCAAAATCTTCAACCAACTCCTTTCAGAATTATTTGTCTCCCCAAAGAAAGCTCCAGGCCCATGTAATTTATTTATTTTCACATTTCAGAATGGCCTCTCTCCCTCAAATAGTTATTAAGGTCTCAAAAACTAAGTTTCTAGCCTTGCTCTGGATGCCCTTGTGCCCAGAATTATTTAAACCTCCACCAGGATGTCAGTATATATATCATAGGCTGATGCTGAACTTGAATGAAATCTTGATGAGAAAAATCTAATTTTCTAATGCGGCGAGAAATAAGTCTGACCCTCAGATTTGCACAACTTGAGCATTCTGTTCATTCAAGACAAAAAAAGGGGATTTTCTCTGTTCTACATACCATTTTGATGATAAAAAGCTATTGCTTACTGCCTTCTGAGTCCCAGAGCAGAAATGAAAAAATACTACATCTATTAGGAGTGGAGATGGAGAGAAAGTTCAACTTTCTCTTCAGGCTCTTAATTTATCATTTCTTAGAAGCGAATCTTGGCTGAAATATTTAAAACAATATGAAGCGAGAGGGAGAACATGTTTCCAACAAAGAAAGGCAGATGGATGGCTGGAGAAAGTGAAGGGCAATCTTGAGAGATTAGAAGAATGCCAATAATGAGAACAGAAAACGGAAAGAGGAAGAGTACTGTAGAGCTGATAAATTACCCTAAGTTGTTGGATCCCCCCACCTTTTGTTCAATTGTGTTTGATTCTTGGAGACTGCCTGGACTAGTCCCTGAAGTTTTTGTGGCAAGGTTTTTCAGAAGTAGAATATAATATAATTATTTATTGGCCAAGTGTGATTGGACAAACACGGAATTTGTCTTTGGTGCATATGCTCTCAGTGTACATAAAAGAAAAGATACATTTGTCACGAATCATAAGGTACAACACTTAATGATAGTCATAGGGTACAAATAAGCAGTCAGGAAATAATCAATATCAATATAAATCATAAGGATATAAGCAACAAAGTTACAGTTCTGCAGTCATAAGTGAGAGGAGATGGGTGATAGGAATGATGAGAAGACTAATAGTAATAGTAATGCAGCCTTAGTGAATGGTTTGACAGTGGTGAGGGAATTAGTTGTTTAGCAGAGTGATGGCATTCAGGAAAAAGCTGTTCTTGTGTCTAGTTGTCTTGGTGTGCAGTGCTCTACAGCAGCATTTTGAGGGCAGGAGTTGAAACAATTTATGTCCAGGATGCGAGGGGTCTGTAAATATTTTCATGGCCCTCTTTTTGACTCCTGCAGTGTGCAGGTCCTCGATGGAAGGCAGGTTGGCAGTAATTGTTTTTTCTGCAGTTCTGATTCTCCTCTGAAGTCTGTGTCTGTCTGGTTGGGTTGCAGAACCAAACCAGATAATTTTAAAGGTGCAAATGACAGACTCAATGATTCCTCTGTAGAACTGTATCAGCAGCTCCTTGGGCAGTTTGAGCTTCCTGAGTTGGCGCAGAAAGAACATTCTTTGTTGTGCTTTTTTGATGACGTTTTTAATGTTAGGTGTCCATTTTAGGTCTTGTGATATGATAAAAACTAGAAGTAGATTGCCATTGCCTTCTTCCTAGGCTGAGACAAAGTGACTGGCCAAGGTCAGCCTGTTGATTTTGTGCCTAAGGCGGGACTAGAATTCATGGTCCTCTGATTTCTAGCCTGATGCCTTAACCACTATACAAACTGGCTTTCACTTTGAGTTGTTACCATTTCTCTTTTCCTAAAAGGTTCAAGAGCTGCATTCCTGAAAACCCATCCGAAGACATTAAAACAAGGAGCACTATAAAACAGTGACGTGCGGTGAGGTTTATGACTGGTGAGGCACTGACACAGTGCTGGGTTTCAAATATTTTTAGACTTGTGGACTTCAACTCCCAGAATTCCACAGCCAGGCATGCTCAGTTCCAATTTAAAGCGACAGCATTTGTTTTTCTCCTTTGCTCCTTCTTTCTTTTTCTTTTTCTTCTCCTTCCCCTCCTTCCTCCCTCTCTCCCTTCCTCCCCCTCTCTCAAACACACACACACACACACACACACACAAGTTGGATTGGACTATCTCTCCTACCCCTTCCCTCTCTCACTCACTCTCAAACAAACCCCCACACACACAGAAGTTGGATTGGATATCTTTTCCAGTGGCTTGAAAGCAGCTCCTCTGCCATCCCCCCCGCATTCCCCTGCTGCCTTTCCCAAAGACCTCCACCATTGCAAATGCAGCCTGCTGTCTGGGTGGGAAATGCCTGGAACACAATAAAGCCCACCCACCACCTCCTGCTGGCAGGCTGGGGTGAGAGGAGAGGCAGATAAGCTGGAGGGGAGCCGATCTGAGCCTTCCAAAAGAAAGAGGCTGGGGGGAAGTGTGTGTACTACAGCTTGGCTCTTTGCCTGGCTTCCTGCCTCCTCCTGTGGTCTCCTCAGTGCTCGCTTGTGCTCTCCCTCCCCAAGTGTAGTTTGATTGCAGGTGGAGCCACGTTGCCTTTTCAAACTTGTAATCAGTGAAGCTGGGCTAGATTTTTATATAGTTTTATCCAGCTGTGTGTGTGAGAGAGAGAAGTGAATGGGGGCCTGGGGAGGAAGTCACTACACTTGGGGAGGGAGAGCACCAGTGAGGTTAAGCAGAGTCATCCACGGTGAGGCAGCAACTAGCTCAGCTTTTTCCTTTTACTTTTTTTTTCATGATGAGAGTGGTGAGGCTGTGCCTCACTTGCCTCACCTGACTGCACGTCACTGCTATAAAACTATGCTAATGATGGGGAAATAAAAGGAAGAACTGAACCCTGAATTCAAGAAATTTCATTCCACAACTTGAAAGTAGCTACCAGACCAGGATCAAAGATGCTTTCCCTTTTAAATTAGGAACTAGTATCTTTTGAAGAAATGCTAATCAGCCCATGACTTATAGGACAAACAGAGACTGTGAAAACTCTTGGAGTGAAAAAAATTCTTTTTAGATACTTAACTAGACATGACAGCAGAAATACCAAGTGGTAGAACTAACTGCCAAACAGTTGCAGGGTGGAAGAGGGAGAAAGGCAAATTGGTTTAAATGAAATATGCTTTTGTTGAGAAGATAGGCCATAACAATAAGCCACATTAAGGATTTTTTTAAAAAGCACAGCATGGTAGGCTGCATCTTCTTAACTCAATTTTAGGATTTTCATGCTCTGTAAACCCATCATGTTTCCATAAACTGTACATGTGTTTAGATATGAATGAAAATTTCTATGTGGTAGAATTTATTTACAGTTCTCAAACGTTAGCCATAACATTATTAAAGAATACCTCTAAGGAATAGGTAGTCTATTTTTCTATCACTGCAGAGTATTCTATTCTTTCTGTTCTCTTTACAAGTATTGAATTGGATCACACATAATGCTAAATATGAGGGTTTTTTTTGGTCTTTACTTAATCAATGAACCTTTGAAGGTTAATATTCCATGAAAAGCCATACGATTCTGGGTTTTGAAAGAAACCAGAGTTTAAAACATTCTTAGTGTTATAGCTGAATTGTACCAAAGAATAGTGCAATATGTCCTTGGAGAGCAAATCCTCAGCATTCTTCTTCAAGCACCAATCACATTTGCTGAAGAAAGAAAGAAAGGGAAAAAAGAAACAGAAAGAAAAAGAAAAACAGAAAGAGAAATACAGACAGAAAGAGAAAGATAGACAGAAAGAGAAAGAAAGAAAGAAGGAAAGAAAGAAAGAGACAGAAAAAAGAGACAGAAAAAAAGAAAAATGAAAAGAGAAATACAGACAGAAAGAGAAAGATAGACAGAAAAGAAAAGAAAGAAAGAGAAAGAAAGAAAGACAGAAGGAAAGACAGAAGGAAAGACAGAAGAAAGAGAAGGAAAGAAAGAGAAAGAAGAAAGAAAGAAAGAAAGAAAGAAAGAAAGAAAGAAAGAAAGAAAGAAAGAAAGAAAGAAAGAAAGGTTTGTTATCTATCTGTGTATTAGTTTTATATCCATTTCAGGCAGACGAGGTGTATTCGAGAACTGGTCTGAAAAAGGTTTTGTATGCCCTGGTTAGCAGTGCAAAGTTACTGGAGAAGAAGTTTCTCAAAATTAGGTTAAACAACTCTTAATGCCTTTTTGGCAATGCTGTTACAATGAGCTCTGGGGCTTAGATCTTCTGAAATGAGTACTCCTAGATCCTTGACAGAGTGAGGGACATTTATGAGGTCGTATCTGCCCAGCTTGTATTTGGTGTTCTGATTTTTGTTGCCAATGTATAAGACAGAGCATTTGTTGGTTGAGACTTGAAGTTGCCAATTGTTTGACCATTCTGACACATAGTAAGCTTTGTAGGGTAGCAGCATTGTTAGTGGTGTTAAATAGTTTTATGTCATCAGCGAAGAGGACACAGTTATACTCTCTTATATTGTTATCCTGCCTTCACAATTCAAAACTTATTTCTGAGTAAATCTGCAGAGAATCTTCTTATTTTTTGACTCCAAAACAGCTAAGACTGCAGTTGAAGGCATATATTCTTTGGAATAAGCCTCACTGGACACAGCGAGACTTACTTCTATATAGGGATGTATGGGGTTGGAAGTGAGAAATTATTTATTTCCTTCTGCAAATTAATTGATGTTTGTACCTGTGCTTTTTCCAGTGCTGGAAAGCTGTGGCTGATAAATAAAACAGACAAAGGATCTTTTCTTTAAAAGCAACTCTGTTTCCTGCTTGCATAAAATCTAATATAATCACTGCACATCAAATAAAGATGAGACAGACTGCATTTGCATGACATCTATAACTAAATAGCCATGGTTTATTTAGTTCCATTTTCACAACATACCAAACTATGGACAAACCACATCTGGATTCTCACGAAATATAGATTAGAAAGGAGTTGGCTGATTTGTGATTCAGTGTTTGTACAAATCCTTAATTTCTCACGGAACCCCATTGCCTCCACAAAATTCCTAGAGTTCCATGGAACACAGTGGGGGGAAATCATGTTTTAGAGATCATCTGGTTTGAGTTAGATACCTTCAAGGGTTAACTGCAATATATTTTTAACTTTTTTCTTTTGTACTTTGTTTTTAGGCAGAGTTAGTAGGAATGAAGAAAAGCAACCTCTTGACTGTTGAACAAAAAAAAATATCAAAATTCTGCTGGGTCAGTGCAGAAAATGTTCTGTCCCAATTCAGAACCCACCCACCCCTCTCTGTCTGTCTCTGTCTCTGTCTCTCTGTGTCTCTGTCTCTCTCTGTCTCTCTGTCTCTCTCTGTCTCTCTCTGTCTCTCTCTGTCTCTCTCTGTCTCTCTCTCTCTCTCTCTCTCTCTCTGTTTCTCTCTCTCTCTCCCTCTCCCAGGATGATTAGGGGACTGGAGGCTAAAACATATGAAGAACAGTTGCAGGAACTGGGTACGTCTAGTTTAATGAAAAGAAGGACTAGGGGAGACATGGTAGCAGTGTTCCAATATCTCAGGGGTTGCCACAAAGAAGAGGGAGTCAACCTATTCTCCAAAGCACCTGAGGGTAGAACAAGAAGCAATGGGTGGAAACTAATCAAGGAGAGAAGCAACTTAGAACTGAGGAGAAATTTCCTGACAGTTAGAACAATTAATTAGTGGAACAACTTGCCTCCAGAAGTTGTGAATGCTCCAGCACCAGAAGTTTTTAAGATGTTAGATAAACACATATCTGAAATGATATAGGGTTTTCTGCCTAAGCAGGGGGTTGGATTAGAAGATCTCCAACTCTGTTATTCTATTCTATTCTATCTATCTCTATATCTCTCTTTTTCTTCTTTTCAGAGATGACAGGTTTTGACTGGAAGAATGACCATTTATTTGAGATTTCTATTCCCTCTGATTACTGAGTTGAACCAAGGTGCCAGGAGAGTTGATGTCACCCATTGGGAAGACTGACCTGTCCTAGGAAAAATCCTGCTCATCACTGTTTGGATGGATGCCTGGCTGTTTGGGGCATTTTGGCAAAACTTCTCCTTATAGTATTCTGGAGCTTTGCTGCACCTCATATATTTTTAAAGGGTTTTGTTGTTTTTCAGTAGGGTTGATGTGGCCAGTTGCCAAGCTTGACCTTCCCGAGAAGAACTATATCATCAAAGGCAAAGCTCTCTGGGGTTAGGGTTAAGGCTTGTTGGTAATATTCTATGTTAGGTAGGACAAAGCAGGTTGTCACCATGAGATAAATATCACAATAGTAGGTTTTACAGAAAGCAAAGAACAGGTGGCATAGAGAAATTTCCCACCTCCTATTCTTAGATATTTATATCAATCTCTGTGAGAGTCAGCCTGGCATTTATTCACACTTACTTGAGAGTTTTAATTGACCCTAATTGTGCAGCATTTAAAGCTTAACTTAACAGAAATAACAGAACTTAACAGAATAACAGAGTTGGAAGGGACATTGGAGGTCTTCTAGTCCTGCTCAAGTAGGAGAACCTAGACCATTCCAGACAAGTGGCTATAGAAACTCTTCTTAAAAGCCTACAATGATGGAGCATTACCAACTTCTGAAGGTGAGCCATTTCACTGGTTAATTGTTCTCACTATCAGGAACTTTCTTCTTAGTTCCAGGTTGCTTCTCTTCTTGATTAGTTTTCATCCATTGTTTCTTGTCTTGCCTTCAGGTGCTTTGGAAAATACCACACCCCCCCCAAAAAAAAATCTTGCCTAGGCTATTGAGCTGCAGTGGCACAGTGGTTACTTCTGCTGACTGCCAGCTGACTGCAATTTGGCAGTTCAAATCTCAACAGGCTCAAGGTTGACTCAGCCTTTCATCCTTCTGAGGTGGGTAAAATGAGAACCCAGATTGTTGGGGGCAATAGGATGACTCAGCTTAGAGAGGGCTGTAAAACACTGTAAAGCAGTAAGTCTAAGTACTATTGCTATTCCTGCCAGTTTCATGTCATTTGCAAATTTAATGAGTCCCCTTCTATTCCCTCATCTGAATCATGTATGAATTGTACCCAAAAGAGCTCAGTTGAAGGGTCTGTATTGGGCCTAAGATGGAATTTAGGGGTACCCCTCTGTTTACTTCCTTCTATGTAGATGCAATTCCGTCGAGGACCACATGTTGAGTGCAGTTTGTCAGCCAGTTACAAATCCATCTGGTATCTGTTCCACATTTTTTTAGCTTACCAAGAAGTAGGTTATGGTCTACTTTTTCAAATGTCTTACCAAAATCCAAGTATACTATGTCCACTGCATTTTTCTGCTTCACCAATTTAGTCATTTTGTCAAAGAATGAAATAAAATTTGTTTAGCATGATCTGTTTGATCATTTTCTGTTTGATCATAATCTATTTGCTCCAAGAGACCATACTAAGCCTTGATCACATATTCAGAAGGCTGAAAATTCAGGTTAATTCCCAATTGTGTTAGCAGTAAAAGCCTAGAAAAAAAAATAAGATTCATAAGTGGCCACTTTAAAGAAGCTGGAAGCAAATGGCAGACAAACAATGTTAGCCTTGGTACCCAAAAGAGCTTAGCATGTTCAGGATTTGATAATATTAATTATTGGGTTATTATTATTTTTGGCTCAATATCAACACCAAAATTCCAATCAGACAATTTAGCCCCACGTTTCTCTATATGGAAATGGTATTGCAACATAGTAAATTGTCTATATCAAACCCAAATGTAAAAGAAACACTGTCAAATTCATGAAACACTTTAAAAACCAGGGAAGGACTTCAAATTCACCCCATTTGATTTGTCGCTTTGAAGCAGACTTCTGTTCCAAATCTATCTGGTGATGTGATTTGAGCTAAGACATCTCTTTAAAGCTTTGTATGATCCTATATCAAAATTGATGGGTATTGGACCCCAAGAGTTTTATCTTAGGATTTTATTTTTAATTAAATTTATATTGTGCCCATCTCAGGGTTCAAGGTAACTCTGGGCAGCTATTTTATTTTAGACTTATATGGCTGTCCATCTGTGGATGGCTTACAACAATGATAAAATCAACAAGAAAAGCAGGCACAGTTCCCAGTCCATCAAACCATATACTCCTTGGGGTCCAAGTTCCAACCTTACCCTACGCTAGTGCCTGAAGGAAAATTTATGAATTTCCAGAGCAAAAGGGTGAGGGCCTGCAGGTCTTGAGTAAAATATGTTCCCCAGGGCAGGGGCTACTATGGAAAGGCATATTTCCTGTAGCCTACAAGAAGGAAACCTAAGAGATGTTTCCCCACCTTATAAATTTGCCCACTCTATCTGGGCCTACCAGATACACTCAGTGAAAGACAGCCTGGCAAATGAACGGCTTATGGAAATTGAATCCAAAATCTAGAGACCATCCAAGTCAGACAATATTGATGCTCTCCAGTATTAGAGGATTGAGTGTGTCATGATAACAAAGTTAAAGAGTATTAAGACGTTCTCTTTTTTTAAAATCATTTTTTAATTTTATTCAGAAGATTAAAATACAAAAGAAATAATAATAATAATAGACAAAACAAAACTGAACAAGAACGTTAGAAATGTAAATTAAAAAGAACAAAAGACAAAAACATAGATTATCCTCGCATAGTTGAGGATTAACAAATCTATTGCAAAAATAATACCTCCCTTGCAAAGCAGGTCCAAAATTTATAAGCTTCTACAATCAGTGGTGGGATTCAAAAAATTTTCTACTGGTTCTATGGGCATGGCTTGGTGGGCGTGGCAGGGGAAGGATACTGCAAAATCTCCATTCCCACCCCACTCAGCTGGGACTCGGGAGGCAGAGAATAGATGGGGAGATGGCCAGTCAGAAGTGGTATTTGCAGGTTCTCCGAACTACTCAAAATTTCCACTACTGGTTCTCCAGAACTGGTCAGAACTTGCTGAATACCACTTCTGTTCTACATCTATTTGTAAGTCAATTGAACTCTCATACATCACATCTATGAAAGAAAAAAATAGTGAACAGGTTAAACAGCAAATTCAAATTTCAAAGCACTCTATTAAGTGTCTGTAACTGTAAGTCTACAATGGTTTCTTATTTACTACAAATCACCCCAATCATTATCCCTGATCTGTCCAGGATCAAATGCCCTCATTTGGCTCTTAATAATGAAACGTTTCCTTGGGTTTTCAATTGAGAACTTTCCCAACAATTGCACCTCATTTCCAAAGTTCATAAATCTCTGTTGTAAATATCTCTGCAACATCCATTGTTGAAAATATTTCCTTAACAACACAGCATTCCTCTTGCCAAGAAAGTTCAGTCTATACTTCATCAATTTCTTATATTCATATTCCTTCCAATCTTTTCTGGCAGATCTATAATTTTCAAACCCAGTCCTTTCTTCTTCCCATCCGACAGCGAAGATCGGGTTCTGTTCTTCTGATCAGATAGATGGTCTTCTGATATTCTTGAGATTTTTCCATGGTCCATCATGGATGATGGAGATATGGCCCCTTCTGAAGCCAGTTTGCACATCTGGTAATTTCCTTTCGATTGGTTGGTGCCAGATGTTGTTGAGTGACCTCAAGGAGAATTTTGCTAGCATGAATGATGAGAGCAGTTATGTGGTAATTGGAACAATCCTTAGATTGTAGACCTTTTTTTTTTTTTGGAAATGGAATGAACATTTATCATTGCCAGTCCTGTGACCATGTGTTTACTTCCCTTTTTTTCCGCTGAAGGTTAGTACAGGCCTCAGAAATGCTGGGCAAAGGGTACCAACCCTCAGGGTCTTGTTATTTGGCCATTGGCTTATTACACACTCAACTTCCTCCTGGATGATTTTTCCTTTCCTTTCCTCATCATCCTAAGGAGGCTGAGCTTCTTTGTCACTGGCATATATCCTCACCATCTGTTTTTGACATCTTGTGTCTGACAGTTCTTTTCCTTGCTTGTTTTGATGATGTTTTAAAGAGCAGTAAATGGTATTTGAATAGCAATAGCATTTAGACTTGTATATTGCTTCATAGTGCTTTACAACACTCTTTCATTGGTTTACAACCTCAGCATACTGGCCCCAACAATCTGGGTCCTCATTCTACCAATCGTGGAAGGATGAATGGCTGAGTCCACCTTGAGCCAATCAGGATTGAACTCCTGGCAGTGGGCAGAAATTCTGTATTTTAAACACTGTACCACACAGCTCCTTTTGATTTGCCACCACAAAACCTCTTTACTTGCGCAAATGAATTCCTGATGTGTCCCTTTGTGCAGTCCTCTTCTAGCTCCTTGCAACACTGGTCCCAGTTAACATCAGAGTTTTTCCTTGCTCTTCTTTGGAAATCTACCCTGAATCTCCTTGCTTCCTCCCTTTTACCTGCTGCTTTGTTTGCTTTCCTTCAGTCAGCTACTCTGATGAGAGTTCCATCTGAGAGCTACTTGTGCTTTTTCTTCTTTAGCTTCTATGGTATGCATTCAACTGCTATTTCAATTCCTTGCCACAGTTTATCGGGCATCTTCCTAGCTTGTCCAGCAGTTCAAATGTATTTTTTACCTCAGTTGTGAAAGAGATTTTGGCTATGTCGCACTTCTTTTGCAGTGCTGTGCTGTTGACATTGCATAACTTGACGTTAGCCACCAACAATTCATGATCTAAACCACAATCAGCACCTGGATATGTCTTGACAACAAGGACTGAACTGGACCATAAATGCAGTGGTGGGTTGCAGGCGGTACGCCCCGGTATGGGCATACCCGTGCCTGCCGTGAGCACCGGGTACTGTTCTAGTATGGTGCTTCAGAGGGCCCACCTGCCCGCCCACTGTCCTTACCTGTATTGGAGCTCTTTGGTGCTTCCGCGCATGTGCATGGAGTGTACGGCATCTGTACAATGCTCCGCCAAGCAGCTGAAGCATTGCGGAGACCTCGTGGAGCGTCGCAGGAGTTAAGGATGCATGCGTGCGTTCATGTGGTGGATGCCGGGGCCCGTTGCACTGTACCGGTAGCAACGGGATCCAGAACCCACCACTGCATAAATGGCTGCATCAGATACTGTTGGTCTGATTACATTGCAGTTTATTTGGTGAGATCCAAGTTTCTAAGTGATACTTATGCTATTTGAATCGGGTGTTCATGATTCGAAATCAGTTTTCATTGAGTATATAATACAACCAATGTCTTTTGGGGATTGTTTTTTTTTAATCAGGGCAACCTGGTCTACCCAATTATGGGATGGAACATACTGCTTCCACTTTCGCCTTTCAGCCCCAATCCAGGTGCCTTCACAGGCAGTCACTTTTGTAACAACTTATTTTTGTGCTAAATTTATGTTTTACTGACAAAGAATCTTTTGGGGATTCTTGCTTCAGGATTCTTTCAATGGTGGCATAGAAACCCTCTACCTCAATCTGTGTTGCATCAGTCTTTGGGGCATAGATTGTGATTTTGAGGGGCTTGGCCCAGAATTGGAAGGTCATAATGTAATCATTAACCAACGAGCAGCTTTCCACTGGTTGGACAAGTTTCTTGCTTGTGATAAATGCCACTCTTTTCATTCCTGATGGTGAATTCCTGAGACTGGAAAGAGTTGTTGTCTTTGGCAGTGGTTTGCTCTCCAAGCTTGTTTCAATTTAGTTTCTGAATATTTCTTTCCAGACTAGAGAACATAATCAGCAGGATTTTCTTGTCCTATTCTCCTTAGCTTATCAATGTCTTGTGTGTCAGTTTGGTCAGTTGGTGATATGATAGGTTGTTCGTTTGGAGCTACGTTTAAATTCTGAGCAACTGATTGGCTCTCTTGTTGATTGGCCATTCAAATGGTCTGGTTGTTGTCTATCCAGTGTAACTCACTAACACCCAGTGAGTTGATTTTCTATTTGATGAAATCCAATTTGCCCCGTCTCATTCCTCAGGGAGTCCATGTTGCTATCCAATGTGTCTTCCTGCAGGGCAGAACTTCGCTTTCACCAATGGCTGTTATCATCAGCTGGGACTCATCCAGATTTGTTCCAGGTGCATCATTAATGCCTGACTTCTGCCTGCAAGCTCTTTCTCATTCACAGTAGCTTGATGAGTACCTTCTGGCCTGGAGGTCCTATCATTGGGCACCATAACTGATTCATTTGAGAGTCTTTCCATAAAATTTTCTTGGCATGGCTTTTTACAGGGTAGGTTGCCAAGTCTTTCTGCAACCCTCGCAAAGTGGAAATAGAGTTGCAAGAAAAATCCAAAGGCCAAGTCAAAAGACCCACATGTGCTCAACCAGATGTACCTATGAATTATGCAAAAAGAACATGAGGACAAGAACTTTTTACAGTTGACTGTTCCCACTTGCATCTGGGAACAATTATGTTCTCTGAGAGCAATTATGGAGGTCTGACACCTGTGTCATAGTCAACACAGTGTTAGCTGTATAAATTGGGTTCTGTTGCGGCAACAATTCATGTCAGTCAGTACCATAAAATCACATGCTAGTTAATTCCCCCACCCTTGTCTTCATTGTCCTGCTGGAGCAGTACACCATATAAGATTGTGTGTGGGGTTTCTTGTTTTGCTGTGGTTTGCAAATGGGCATGAATAGAAACACTTGTGTTAGGACTGCTTGCTTGCGATGTACTGACATTCCTGATTCGCAAAATAATCCATTCTGGAAAAGAAATGGACACAACTGGGTTATTATTTCCCATATTTCATTTTTCTACAAAATGTGGCTATATGCCAGTATCACCCTGATACTAAACTCCAGCTCAGAAGAACAGGCTCAGCCAGGACATGTCAAGGCTCATTAAAAATAATTTGATTCGAGCCCTGGTTGTTTGCCTTCTGCTTAAGGGTAAATGACAGGTGGAATGACAGCAGCAAAAGAGAAAGGACACAACTTAAGAAGCGCTGCAGCTCAGCACTCCAAATTAACTGAAAAGAACAGAAGTACTCGAGAATAAGTGCTGGTGGGGTTGTGGCATCTCTGCTTGCTTGGATTATTTCCCATTAAGGAAGCCCGCTTCAGAACATATTTTGCAACTCAATAGTGAAAAAAGGAATGGACCAGTTTTCTTAGTGAGCCAAAGGACTCTAAACCAGCAAAGATGCTTGACTATTGGATGAAAGTTTCATTTCAGAGACCATTACAGGAATGAGATAAAATAAAGACCTGCACAAGACATATAGAACATCATTGCTGATCATTGCTGAATCATAGAGCTGGAAGGGACATTGGAGGTCTTCTAGTCCAACCCCCTGCCCAAGCCAGGACATCTTATACCCTAACCCCAGGGGTGAAATCCAGCAGGTTCTGACAGGTTCTGGAGAACCAGTAGCAGAAAGTTTGAGTAGTTTGGAGAAGCGGTAACTGCCACCTCTGGCTGGCCCCAGAGTGGGGTGAGAATGGAGATTTTGCAGTATCCTTTCCCTGCCACACCCACCAAGCCATACCCACCAAGCCACACCAAGCCATGCCCACAGAACCAGTAGTAAAAAAAAAAACTGAATTTCACCACTGCCTAACCAGTGGTGGTTTCAAAATTTCTTAGAACCGCTTCTGTAGGTATGCCTGCTTTGTGGGAGTGCCTTGCTGGCCATGTGACTGGGTGGGAATGGCTTGCCAGCCATGTGACTGGGTAGGCGTGGCCAACTTGTAAAATGTGGTGAAACTCACTTAACAACGCTCTTGCTTAGCAACCAAAATGTTGGCTCAGAAACTCTGGCATTTGAAGCACGCAAATCTTAAAGCTGCCAAGTTACAAGACCCTTGCACCCTTAACTCTTTAGAAATAAAAAAACCAGGGGTGTTCAAACTTGACAGCTTTAAGACTTGTGGACTTCAACTCCCAGAATTCCTCCTCTCGCTCTTCATCTTGATGATGAGCGGACGGGCGGGGGGAGGGAGCTGGAACCGGTTTTAAACGGCACTGTAGATTTGTGGAACCTCTTCTATAGAAGAGGTTAGAACTGGCAGGAACCCACCCCTGTGCCTAACCCTAACCCCAAATAGTTGTCCAGTGATGAAAACCCCCAGTGATAGAGCACCCACAACTTTGGGAGGCAGGCTATTAAATGGATTAATTTTTCTCGGAAAAAATTCTTCTTCCTTAAATATTTACTTCCGTATTTTGCTTTTACATTTATTCTGTCTCTTAAAGGTATTTCTCAGTTGTAAAATGCCCTTTTGTCTCTCGGTAACCAAAAGGAACACAGTCAAACAAATAGAAATATAACAGGTGGTCCTCACCTACCCACAACTTGTTCAGGGATCACTAAAGTTAGGACAACTTTACGAACAATTTCCAACGGTTTATGACTTTTGCAGCTTACCTTAGATCACCATTACAATTATTTCATGTTGCCTTGGGTCCAAGCTGTTGTTTTCCTTTTCCTTTTCTTTTTCCTCCTCTTGCAGAGTTCAGAGATTGAGTAAGAGAGATTGGAAGAGAGTAAGCAGGCATACAATGGGGAATACACATCAAAAGCAATGCCAGCAATTGTTTGGAAAGCAGCCAGTGTGTTTTCCATTGAATGCCTGTTTACCACAGTCTTCTAATCCCTCCATCTCCAACCTCATCTAAAGCAATGTGCTAAGGCAGAGTGGATTACGAAGTTAATGGACCTGGCAGAGATGGCAAATCTGACTACTTTTATAAAAAGATAAAAGCCTATTTAGCTTTGTTTATATTTGGAAACCACCTTTTGGATTTCTTGCTTGAGAAAGATAAAATGAATTTAGGATTTGATGATTAGATCTATTATAATTATACAAATATTGTGCACTTTCAATATATTCCATCCATCTATCTAGCTATCTATATATTTTATATGATGCTTTATGTGCTTTTGTTTTAATTTAGAATAAGAGAGTATTCTACTACATATTTACATCTATACTGAAGACAGTTGTACATCAATCTTTTTATTATTTTATGTTATTATTTTATTTTTTTCTTCACACTTTTTAACTTTTTTTCCATTTTGATCCCCGCCCCCTAATTTTTCCTCTCTTTTTTTTGTTCTTTTGTATTTCGTCTCTCTTTGAAACTTAATGCAGTTGATTTTAAAATAAATAAATAAAGCAATGTACCCCAGAAAACAGCAACTGCATAAGCCATTGTGTAGAGTCTGCTTATTCTCTTCTAATGTCAAGTTTTCTCACAGTGCAGCATCTTATTTTATTTATTTTATTTATTTATTAAATTTGTTAGCCGCTCCCTCTCCACAAAGGGACTCGGGGCGGCGTACAATAAATAAAAACACATATTATAAAAATTACACATTGTACGGAGGAGGTATAAAAACACAATACAATCATTATAATAACATAGAAATATTAAAATAAGTTAAAATTAAATACCCCAATGGAGATTATGAGTTTAAAAATTGCCAGGAGGAGTAAAATGAAACTATGGTTGAGCCAGGCCTGCTAGTTGAAAAAGGTGGGTCTTGAGTTTTGAACGGAAGGAGCGGAGGTCGGTGGTAATCCTAATATCCGGGGGGGAGGTCATTCCAGAGGGCTGGGCCCATCACAGAGAAGGCCCTACTCCTGGGCGCCGCCCTTTGGCACTGCTTAGTGGACGGCACCCGGAGGAGTCCCTCTCTGTGAGAGCGAATTGGTCGTAGGGATGTATGGGGCAGGAAGTGATTAATGACCATCCCCATAGCTGGGCAGCATTGAGCAAAACAAGAGGTACTTCTATGGCTGCTCACAAAACCCAGCTGCTCTGCCCCAGCTCCCCAAACAGAATAAAAATGTTTATTGACATGAACTCAAAAGATTACTTTGATAGGAATGCCGGCAACCCCGGCAAAAAGTTTATCTCACAGGCTAACAAGTCCATCCAGCCAAAAGATGAATAGTTGCCTGCCACACCTCCATCCCCTGCCTTTTATCCCCAGACCTAGGGTGGGGCCTCATTAGCAGCAGTGGCTCTTCCTTCCCCAGGATCGGCCAATGGATTTCCACTGCTCTCCTCTCCTCTGCCTTCTGCGCAGCCATGAGTCACGCACTGGACCCAGCTGTTCCTCCTCTTCCTCATCAGCCACTTCCAGACCTGGGGGCTGTTGACTCTCCATCTGAGGGCTGATGGATGGCCCAGGCTCCACCTCTGTCTCTCGGTCTGCCAGCTCCATTCCCTCTTCCCCCTCGGAGCTCCAAGGTTTCTCTGATGCTGACCCTGATTCCCACGCCGCCTCCTCTGATTCAGCTGCTGGAGGGGACAATGGCTGACAAGCCACAACACTAGCCCCTTCTCAGACCCCTCCTTTTAGACACATTTTTCCTTGCAGCAAACTTGGTGAGTGGCCATGGAATTGCCTCTTGCCCCATATGATGAGCACAATTTATTTATTTATTTATTTTATTTCATTTATAAGTCGCTCCCTCTCCACGAAGAGACCCGGGGCGGCGTACAATTAGATATACAAGCATATGACACGGAGGAGGAATATACATAAAACATTTTTACAATTCATAAATAAAATAGCCATAAAGTTAAAAGCAGTCACAATAAAATTAAAACAATTAAAATACCCTAAAATTTAAAATTTATCATTTAAAATTGCCAGGGGGATTAGAGAATATAGTTCTAATTTAAGCCAGGCCGGCTAGTCGGAACAGGTGGGTCTTGAATTTCTTGCGGAAGGAGCAGAGATCGGTAGTTGTCCTAATGTCGGGGGGGAGGTCATTCCAGAGGGCTGGGCCCATCACAGAGAAGGCCCTACTCCTGGGCGCCGCCCTCTGGCACTGCTTAGTGGACGGCACCCTGGAGAAGCGAGTGGCCACACGCCTAAGGTTTGACTCTTACCCTGTCGTTTTCTTTGCTGACAACTTGCCTCTCCCGCTCACTTATTCTTATTTACCAACTTTACCATTCTGACTATCAGTGACGTGCGGTGAGGTTTATGACTGGTGAGGCACTGACACAGTGCTGAGTTTCAAATATTTTTAGACTTGTGGACTTCAACTCCCAGAATTCCACAGCCAGGCACGCTCAGTTCCGATTTAAAGCGACAGCATTTGTTTTTCTCCTTTGCTCCTTCTTTCTTTTTCTTTTTCTTCTCCTTCCCCTCCTTCCTCCCTCTCCCTTCCTCCCCCTCTCTCAAACACACACACACACACAAAAGTTGGATTGGACTATCTCTCCTACCCCTTCCCTCTCTCACTCACTCTCAAACAAACCCCCCCCCCACACACACACAAAAGTTGGATTGGATATCTTTTCCAGTGGCTTGAAGAGTCTTTGCCTGGCTTCCTGCCTCCTCCTGTGGTCTCCTCGGTGCTCACTTGTGCTCTCCCTCCCCAAGTGTAGTTTGATTGCAGGTGGAGCCACGTTGCCTTTTCAAACTTGTAATCAGTGAAGCTGGGCTAGATTTTTATATAGTTTTATCCAGCTGTGTGTGTGTGTGAGAGAGAAATGAATGGGGGCCTGGGGAGGAAGTCACTACACTTGGGGAGGGAGAGCACCAGTGAGGTTAAGCAGAGTCATCCACGGTGAGGCAGCAACTAGCTCAGCTTTTTCCTTTTACTTTTTTTTTTCATGATGAGAGTGGTGAGGCTGTGCCTCACTTGCCTCACCTGACTGCACGTCACTGCTGACTATGGGCTTTGCCCTTACCGTCTACCACAAACTGCATCTCAGCTCCACCCATAGATCAGCTGGCAAACTCACCACACCACCCCATCATTTCCCTTATAATGAACAAGAAATTGGATATGCCTTTTCTAACAAAGAGAAGGAGTTGCATGATAGCAGTCTTCCAATATTTGAAGGGCTCTCACAGAGAAGAGGGGGTTGACTTATTCTCCAAAGCACCCGAAGGAAGGACAAGAAGGAATGGGTGGAATATCATTAAAGAAAGATCCTACCTGGAACAAAGGAGAGATTTCCAAAAGAGAGCAATTAAACGGTGGAACAGCTTGCCTTCAGAAGTTATGGGTGCTCCATCCTTGGAGGTTTTTAAAAAAGTATTGAGACAACCATTTGTCTGGAATGGTATAAGATCTCCTGCCTGAGCAGGGGGAGGGGGTGGACTATAAGACCTCCAAGGTCCCTTCCAACTCTGTTATTCTGTATCCTGCTCTGTCCAGCATTGCCTAGTTTTGGTAAGGTAGGGGCGACACTGTCAGATGATCGTCAATGCCTTACCTAATGGGCACTGGGGCTACCAAGAAGCCCAGGATTAGAAAAGAAGAAGCGGACACCAATGGGGAATATGTATCAAAAAGAATGTGGTGGCACTGGCAACTGGTAGCACTCTCAGCAAACAGCTGGTCTAGTCCATGTATACTACAGAGATGTTGCAATCGGTGGTAACTTTGAGAATCTGTTGTAAGTCTCTGTTGTTCAGCACCATCGTAACTTTGAATAATCACTGAAAAAGTGGGCGTAACCTGACAAAATACCTGCAGTATTATGCAAGGGAGATGGGATATCAAAAGTCAGCGAGGGAAAGTTACAAAGTGAAAGATGAATGCAATGTTTAAAATTAGATCTAAAAAGAAAACTGAATTGAAACATGTTAAAACTTTACCCTTCGGGTTTATTTTTCTGGTCCGTTCTTAGAAATGCCACACATTGTGGAGTCTTCCACTCGACCACTGATTTATAGCAATAGCAATAGCACTTAGTGCTTTACAGCACACTCTGGGCAGTTTACATCATCGGTACATTGCTCTCAAAAATCTGGGTCTTCATTTTACCAACCTTGGAAGGATGGAAAGCTGAATCAAAGTTGAGCCCATCCAGATTGAACTTCAGGCTGTGAGCAGAGTTAGCCTGCAAAACTGAATTCTAACCATTACTCCACTAGGGTTCTTGCTTAGGGGACCTTAACTATTACATTGAATTTTGAACTTCAAGATTTGTGCCAGTTTTGTCAAGACTTGAAGCACTAGTAAAATTTCTCAGATAAAGTCTAACATCTGTTCTTCCTTTGTCTACTTATCCTTCTGTTCTTCTATCTGGTTTTTCCATCTTTCCATCTGGTAGCTTTTCAGTGCTTTTAGGTGGAGAAACAATACAACATAATTCAATAGCATTAATATCTTCCCCCTCGGGACCTAGTATAAAAATACAACAATGTATTGGAACAAACAACATTTGGCTGAAATTTTAATCATATGCAGTGATAAAAACAACAAGTGTGGTTACAGACGATGACTAGTTATTCTGATCCATTGTTGCCATACTTATTAAAACTAAACTCCGTAGTTTACCTTAACTCCAAGACAGAGCAATCTATCTCCAGCTTGGTGGTTGCTTAGAGCCAAAAGATGAAACGTATTGATGCACCTCAGATTCCCACTGGAGTGATGACATAAATGTGGGCCATCTCACTCTAGATTCCGCATTAGATATGCATTTTTCAAAAGGGTTTTCAAAGAAGGAGAAAATCTTACACGATTCCTGCTTAGAAATTGATTGGCAACAACAGCCTTGAGCCCTTCATGATTCACGCTGGAAGAGATGGCAAACTTTTAAAGGTAGCTAAGTGGCTTTGGGGGGGACGTGGTGGCTCAGTGGCTAAAACAATGAGCTTGTCGATCAGAAAGGTCAGCAGTTCGGCGGTTCAAATCCCTAGTGCCACATAACGGAGTGAGCTCCCGTTACTTGTCCAAGCTTCTGCCAACCTAGCAGTTCAAAAGCATGTAAAAATGCAAGTAGAAAAAATAGGGATCACCTTTGGCGGGAAGGTAACAGTGTTCCGTGCGCCTTCAGCATTTAGCCATGCTAGCCACATGACCATGGAGACGTCTTCGGACAGCACTGGCTGTTTGGATTTGAAATGGAGATGAGCACCGCCCCCTAGAGTCAGAAATGTCTAGCACATATGCCCGAGGGGAACCTTTACCTTTTTAAGTGGCTTTGAAAAACCATGTCTTTTTTATTTTTAGGCTAAGCTGAAAAAGTTGGTCTGAACTGTTTAATGTTTTTTTTTTCTTCCACATTCTCTTTCCCCTTTGTGTTTTTAAAGAGCAGGCAGACCTCATGTCAGTACAGAGGCACTCTTGGGCAAACCATCCACTTTGCGTGGCTAAGCAGACCTCAAGCCAATGGCAAGACCCCTGGGCAGCAAAGTCCATCCGGAGCTCCAGGGACTGTTTTCTGTAAGTCACAAACTTGAATGAAAACAGAAAGAACTTCCAAGAGCTGTCAAATCTGAAATTCCACCCTGGATCTTGAACAGAGCTTGAAAAATAAGGCTGGAAAACCCTGTGAATTGGCAAAACAAGAATTGCTTGGATTAAAGCAATCTTCAAGGATCTATTTTGAAATAGATGTTTCTAAACATAAAGAAAGTGTGTGTGTGAGAGAGAGAGAGGGGGGAGAGAGAGATTGTAAAAAGAGGTTTGTGGGAATGAATGGAGTACTTATACATCTGCTTTTCCAAAGGAGCTTGGTGTTTTAGCTAGGTACTGCTAAAACTCTGCTCTCTGTGTAGAAAGTTAGCACTTACCCCTTTCCTAGAAGAATGAAATATTTTGGGAAATATTATAAAAAGCAAATTATTAAATTTCTCTAAAGGAGAAACATGCTCTTGGAAAGCAGCCTCCACCTTTCTTAATAGCCCCAGCAGGACTGGGCCAGCCCTTCAGCTCCAGGATGATAGGATTATCCTTCAGGGCAAAGCCATTCAGCTACAATAGAAACTGCATTGCATCAGCCCGAGTTTTAACCAAGCTTGACTCAGAAAATCTACAAAGTTAGCTATCACCCCTGCATAGCTCCATGGGAATCTGACAGCAGCCAATGGAGTACGTGTCCTTGCCACAGGAACAGGAAGCTCAAGGGCAAGGCCCAAGAGAGGGGAAAAATAACTCTCACTCTCCACTCCATGTGTTCAGCTGCACCAGGACCTCAAACCCATATGGTCCTCCTGTCCATGTCAGACCTGTAGTCATATTCCTTTCTGGATCTTTGGCCTGCCACACTCTCTATTATTTTACTATGCTGTTTCATTAGTGGGGAATTGGGAGGGGGAATAGTAAGGAGTAGAATGTGATGTTGTCAAAATAAAATTCCTTTCTAGAAAGCCAAGGTCATCCTTTGTACCTCTGCACCTGACCGGAACTAGATGGGTGGAACTGCCAGCATGGCAGTGGAAGATTGGACCATGCGATGGACTGGTGGGTGTGGGGGCAAGATCATGAACTTTCAACTGGGTGGGAAAACCCGGGAAGCTTTCAGATTTGGGTTTTCACAGATGTGCCAACATGTCTCTCTTAATAAATTGGAACTTTGAGGAATCCTTTGCCTTGAACTCTGATTTAATTTTGGATGTTATTTGGAACGCTGACCATCCATCAATAAACTATCTTTCCAATCAGCCTCCATGTTTCCAGTGTCTTTCTCCCCACTTGGAACTGAACCAGATAGATATTTCTTCCAATTTCTGTAACCTTTAACTGGGCAAAATGGTGTATCAGAGGGCAAAGCTTTTTCAACAAAGGTATCTCGAAAGGGCTAACTTACAGGATGCTACAGGATGCCTTACTCCTCTGGAAATGAGATTTGGGAAAGCTGTGGCTGCTTCACAAATGCCAGGCTTTTGCTGCTTCGGTTCTACCACTGCGTGAATTGCACATGTGTGTTGATATCCTCCTTCTCATATTAGACACCCTGTAATTGTCAGGGTTTCAGCCATGGGTAGTTTCCGGCTTCTGTTACTGCTGGTTCGTACAGGGATGCTCTTTGCGCACACGCGCAGTAGTAAAAAAATTGTAGTAAAAAAGCAAGATGGCAGCACCTACCGTGGTGCCGATAGAACCAGTTCGGGGGTGTGGCCTGCCGAGTTACTACTTACTCGTCTGAACCAGTCTGAACCGGTAGGAACCCACCTCTGTTTTCAACGCACAGAATTCTGGGCAATGGCTGTGCTTACGAGGACGTCCACACATCTGGAAGGGAACAGCTGCTTTACATGAATGATTTGCATGCATTTGTGTGTATGTAGAATGGCGTGGGGATGGATAGGTTTAGCCAAGTATATTGGAGCTTCAGCTCTGCAATCTTCAACATGACTTGGCAGGAGACAAGCAATCCATGTGGTTGTCTCCAAGTTTATACCAAAGCTAGGAATGATAATGCTAAATCTCAGCTGTTGCTTTCTTTTTAAAAAAGTTTTAAAATTACATTATCAAATAAAATACAAAAATATGAAAGCAAATCACAGGACACAGTGGGGAGGAACCCTAACCAGACGTGTGTTCCTACTGGTTCTGATTGGTTCGGCCAAACTGGTAGGAGTTTGGCGGCCTGTGTTGCTGGAACCGGCAGTGACCCAGGCCTGCCACGCCCCGAACCGGTTCTCCTACGGGGCCGCCATCTTGATTTTTGGTTTTGCGAATGCGCAGAACAATTGTAATTGCACAAATGTAATTTTTTTCTTTTTTAAACACTTCGTGCAAATGTGCGCAGTGAGCACACACACACAAAAATTTTGCATGCACTGAACCGGTAGTAATGTTGGGAACCTAAGCCTAACCCTCCCCAATGTGTCTTATTATTGCTTTTAGCTGTTACTTTCTTGATAGTTAAACATAGCATTGTCCTATTGTAGGTGAGTTTAATAAAAGAATAACAGAGTTGGAAGGGACCTTTTGAGGTCTTCTAGTTCAATCCCCTGGCTCAAACAGGACACCCTATTCAATTCCAGTCAAGTGGCCATCTAGTCTCTTCTTAAGTGATTCTCCAGTGATTCACAGCTTTTGAAGACAAGCCATTCCACTGGTTAATTGTTCTCACTGTTAGGAAATTTCTCCTTAGTTCTCGGTTGTTTCACTCTTTGCTTAGTTTCCATCCATTGTTTTTTGTCTTGCCTTCTGGTGCTTTGGAAAATAGGTTGACCGCTCCCACCCTTTCTTTTAGCAACTGAATATTTTTCTGTAACATTTCAAATGTGCCAGTCTCCTCTACAACACATTCTTTCCACTGGTGAGCTCCGTACAGTCGACCATTAGACAAGATAAAAGATTGATCATCTGCAAGAATTAAGTGCATTCTACCATGAGAAAACATAGCATATTTCCATTTCAAGCTTAAACAGTTCCAAAGAAACACACCACCTTATTAATTTGAGTCTAGGCATTTAAAAAAAAAAACATACTGCCACTGCTCAAATTGGAAATGCTATGTCATATTCTCTTTTCCTTTAGATGTGGACCATTTCCCTTAATTCTCAGTCAGCAGTGGCAATGGAGACGTAGAAAGTGTGGGCTTTAGAACAAGAAAAAGATGTATAAAAAGAGGACAAAAACTAGATAGATGAAAGGTTACTGTTTTATAGGGGGCCACAGATTTCTGGTAACATCTGTTGCTGTCATCAGTAAACGTTATTTTCATAAGAAAGTCATCTCATTTGTAAGCACCTTCAACAGTGTACAGGCTCTGTTATAATTGCTCCTCAGTTTTCTTCATGCACAGTTTGAATTGCTGCCTAGTAAGTTTACGGTTGCAGGAACTGGGTATGTCTAGTTTAATGAAAAGAAGGACTAGGGGAGACATGATAGCAGTGTTCCAATATCTCAGGGGTTGCCACAAAGAAGAGGGAGTCAAGCTATTCTCCAAGGCACCTGAGGGCAGGACAAGAAGCAATGGGTGGAAACTAATCAAGGAGAGAAGCAACTTAGAACTGAGGAGACATTTCCTGACAGTTAGAACAATTAATCAGTGGAACAGCTTGCCTCCAGAAATTGTGAATGCCCCAACACTGGAAGTCTTTAAGAAGATGTTGGATAGCCATTTGTCTGAAACGGTATAGGCTTTCCTGCCTAGGCAGGGGGTTGGACTAGAAGACCTCCAAGGTCCCTTCCATCTCTGCTATTGTATTGTATTGTACTTCAAGCCTACTCACCTCCAGAAGGTAATTCTGCTTGCAAAACCTCCAAAGTCACTTTTTTTTTTACCGAGTCAAGTACTGCTTTAAAAGAGGATGACTTAACATTCATGCAGATGCGAGTTTTCAAACCTTAAGGATAAAAGAAGACTTTGTATAAAATCATCAGCCACAAACAAAGAAAGTGCAATTACATTGCTGTTGTAATATTATTAGGGCTCATCTTCATGTTAACTCAGGACAAAAGTAATATATTGGTGTTGAATAGCTGCAGGGGAAAGTTTTTCAATAATATCAGCGAATTGCAGAATAAATTATGTGGTTATATGTTGAGCAGGATTGGTAGTACAAGAGAAGAGCATATATACTGTGTTTCCCCAAAAATAAGACAAGATTTTCTTTTGACCCCTGAAATAAACGCTTGGCGTTATTTTTGGGGAGGTCTTATTATTTTTGAGGTGCAGGAGTCAGCGGGCGTGGTCACCTCATGGCTGCTGCTGTGTTGCAATATTTTCAGGGATGTCTTATTTTGGGGGGGGGGGGAGGGTTTATTTTAGCACATGTGCCCAAAAGCCCGATTGTGCTTATTATCCAGGGAGGTCTCATTTTCAGGGAAACAGGATAGGACAATCTGGATATTTTCTCAAGGGATGAGCATTAACTGTCTCAAAGGTGGTAAACACTCAACAAAGTTAAGGCTAAAAGAAAGACGGCAAAATCTCACACCAAAATAGAACTGGTGGCACAGTGGTTAGAATGCAATACTGCAGGCTGACTCACTGACCACAGCCAGGAGTTCGATCCTGACGAGCTCAAGGTTAACTCAGTCTTCCAACCTTCCAAGGTTGGTAAAATGAGGACCCAGATTGTTGGGGGCAATAGGCTGACTCTGTAAACCACTTAGAAAGGGCTGTAAAAGCACTATGAAGCGGTATATAAGTCTAAGTGCTATCACTATCGCTATATAATTCCACCCACCATGGCATTCAGCTTCTCCCATAAACATTGGGAGGTTGTTTGAATTTCTAGGCAGACTCCTTCACTTCCAACACCATTCTGTACATTTAAAACATTGTCTCCATTAAAAGTGTATAATATTTTTGGAGTTCATGGATGCACAAAACCATCATATAATGCAGTCACTCCATAAACACGGTTGTGTCGTAGGGTGCCTGAAGTTCGGTCAGATGACCCTGGGGAGTTGATTGAGTTTTGGAACTTCAAATGCAGGTCATAACTAGTCCAAAGATAGGTCCATTTTCATTTCAAAGAGTTGCTCAATGACCGATCATGATCTGAGAACTGTCTATAATTATAACTTGTGCAAATGAATTTTGCCTACTCTAATTTGCTTTGTGTTGACTTTATTCAAATACATGCTTGTGTTTGCAAGTTGTCCTTGAGTTGCAACCACACACAAGAGTGTGTAGAGAAGCGTAATGAGAGTGGTGTGGAAGAACACACGCAAACCAGCATACAGTGACATGGAATAGTAAAAATAATAGTATTTATTATTATTAATAGAGGTATTCAGAGTTCAATTTACACACGGTTCAGTCAGTCAATTATCAATGTTCTCAGTTAAGGATTGATCCATTGAACACAGTCCAGTATCATATAATCCGTTCAGCACACAAAGTCACTAACAGTAGCAAAACACACAGTAACTCACGATACATCCACCGATCAGCATCTAACAGAGAGCTAACAGTCATCTTATGGCTGCTTGAGGTAACAGCAACCAATCACATTTTAATAATAATAATAATAATAATAATAATTTAGATTTATTAGCCGCTCCCTTTCCAAGTAGGACTCGGGGCGGCGTACAATGGAGCATAAAACATAGAAGATATATAACAGCACATAAACGTACATAAATACAAAACACACATACACGGAGGAGGTAACAAATTTCATCATTTAGACAGTTAAAAATCAGCATTAAAATACCCCAATTGTAAAAACCCAATATGCAATTAAGAATTAATATTTAAAGACAATTTAAAAAACAGTTAGGAGGAATAAGAGAAATTACGATTGAGCCAGGCCAGATAATTGAAAGAGGTGGGTCTTCAGCTGTACACGGAAGGAGCGGAGATCGGAAGTAATCCTGATGTCACGGGGGAGGTCATTCCACAGGGCTGGGCCCATCACAGAGAAGGCTCTGCTCCTGGGTGTCGCCCCCCGGCACTGTTTGGCGGACGGCACCCGGAGAAGTCCCTCTCTGTGTGAGCGAATTGGTCGTAGGGATGTGTGGGGCAGGATGCGATCCTGCATATAACTAGGCCCTGTGCCATGAAGCGCTTTAAAGTTCATAATCAAAACCTTGAAACGCACTCGGTAGACCACAGGAAGCCAGTGCAGCTCGCGCAGGAGAGGTGTTACAGGGGAGTATCTAGTCCTCCCCATAATCACCCGCGCGGCCGCGTTCTGGACCAACTGTAGTCTCCGAGTGCATCTCAAGGGAAGCCCCATGTAGAGAGCATTGCAGTAATCCAGGCGAGACGTCACTAGCGCATGGGTGACTGTGCGTAGGGCATCCCGGTCCAATAAGGGGCGCAATTGGCGCATCAGGCGAACCTGATGGAACGCCCCCCTTGCCACGGCTGTTACATGATCATCCATGGACAGCCGGGCATCCAGGAGGACGCCCAAATTGCGCACCTGTTCCATGGGGGCTAGTTGGACGCCCCCGATGGCCAGAGATGGAAGCACCTGGTTGAACCGGGAGGCCGGAAGCCACAGCCACTCCGTCTTGGAAGGGTTGAGTTTTAGTCGGTTGCCATCCATCCAGACCCGTACGGCCTCCAGACACCGGGACATCATTTCGACGGCCTCATTGGGGTGGTTCGGGGTGGAAATGTATAGCTGAGTATCATCAGCATACAGATGATATCCCACCCCAAAACCACGGATGATCTCGCCCAGCGGTTTCATATATGTGTTGAACAGGAGAGGCGAGAGCACCGATCCCTGTGGCACTCCACATGTGAGTGGCCTCCGGGTCGAACTCTGCTCCCCTGCCAACACACGTTGCGTCCGATCAGAGAGGTAGGAGCCAAACCACCGTAAAACGGTGCCCCTGACTCCTAGCCCCTCTAGCCGGTGCAACAGGATACCATGGTCGATGGTATCGAACGCCGCCGAGAGATCTAATAGGACCAGGATAGAGGAACAACCCCTATCTCTGGCCCTCCAGAGATCATCAACCAATGCGACCAAGGCCGTCTCCGTGCTGTGCCCGGGTCGGAAGCCGGACTGGCGCGGGTCTAGATAATCATTTTCCTCCAGGTGACGTGGGAACTGCTGTACCACCACACTCTCTACAACCTTCGCTAAAAAAGGAAGGTTGGAGACTGGATGATAATTGACTAGGTCCGTTGGGTCCAGGGAAGGCTTCTTGAGCAGGGGCCTCACCACCGCCTCTTTCAAGGCGGCCGGTAGAGACCCCTCACCCAGCGAGGCGTTCACCAGGCCAAGGAGCCAGTCGCGCGTAACCTCCCAGGATGCCAGTACAAGCCAGGAGGGACACGGGTCCAATAAACATGTGGTGGGTCGCAGACGTCCACGCAACCTGTCCAAATCCTCGATGGCAACCGAGTCAAACTCCTCCCAAAGCGGTCCCTCAAGACTCGCCACGGGCGTCTCTACTGAACCACTGAAAGGGGCCCATCCCATCCGGATTTGAGCGACTTTGTCCTGTAGATATTTCCCAAACTCCTCTGCTCTGCCCTGTAGTGGGGCTTCCCGTGGTCTCTCAAACAAGAGAGAGCGGGTCACCCGAAACAGGGCGGCAGGGCGGTTATCTGCAGACACAATAAGAGCGGCACAATGTTGACGTTTGGCCGCTCTTAATGCCACAAGGTACGTCTTCAAATAGGCTCGTGCCTGTGCTCGGTCAAATTCGGAACGGGAGGATCTCCAACGACTCTCTAGGCGTCTCTTGTGGCGTTTCATCACCCTTAGCTCCTCGGTAAACCAAGGTGCCAGGGTGGTTCGTCGCCGCAGGAGAGGCCGCAAAGGCGCCACCCGGTCTAGGGCCCCGGTAGTCGCGTCTGGAGTTCCGTCTGGAACCTATCCGGTTCCATCAGGCGCTTGGGGCGGAACCATCTAATACCTTCCAGTTCCGCCTCCTCGCGGCGGGGGGTAGCACCAGGGAAGTACTTTTAGCAGTACTTAAAGCTACAGTACTACCATCATGGTTTATATATTGCTGACCCAACTGTTAGCTTACATTCCTAACAGCCCCCAATTTGTTAAGTGAGTTTGCCCCACTTGACGACTTTTCTTGCCACAGCTGTTAAGTGAATCATTGAATTTGTTAAGTTAGCAACATGGCTGGTAAGTGAACCTGGCTTCTGCATTGACTTTGTTTGTCAGAAGGTTGCAAAAGGGGAATCACATGACCCCGGGATGCCTTCCTGCACCTTCAAAAAGGATTAATCTCACCGTAATTGGGGAAGACTGCTTGGGAAGGCAATTCAGCTTTAGGGTCATGAATGATCTTCTGACAGTTATCCAGAAGATCCATAAGGCGTTTATATTCTGGTTTTAGCTATGAAGCTCAGAGCTGCAGTCATATTACTTCTGAATGAACACCTGGATCCAGGTGGATTATTCAATTTGACAGGTGGCCTGTGCTTGGAAGCTGTCACCAGTGAAATCCACATGCAGCAACTCCGCACACAAAAATGTCTGGAATTTGTCCTCATAAAGAACAGATTGTTCCTGCAAGTGGGAGTCCTCTAATGAAACAAAATAAGAGCCTTTCTCCCCCCCCCCCCAAGAGAAAAACATCTTCATTGCATTCAACTTAGTTCAGCAAAAGCAAGTCAGCTCCTTCTTTCAAACAATTACGCCTTCAAAAAATTATTTGGCTTGGCTCCATTCAGTTGTGGCACAGATTGTTTGACAGGCTTACATTACAAGCAAAACTCCATTAGCCATTATTGGCAGGTTGAATATTTGCTTTGTCTTGTCAAAAAATTTGGACAGAGCATGAAACTATTTGCTGGAACAAAGCAAACAATGCAAATAAAACCAATGATTTCCCTTATCATTTACTAATATAATCTCTGTCTGCGAGAAATTACATATACTAGGCTGTTGAATCTTGCTTATGTTATTATATGCCTGCTTTGCCTCTCTCTCTCCTCCCTGATTCAGAAGTACATATCTATGTGTTTTTAATCAATCCAGGTGTCTTTATTCCTAGAATCACTAGAATAGAATAGAATAGAATAGAATAGAATAGAAGAGGGTAGGGTAGGGTAGGGTAGGGTAGGGTAGGGTAGGGTAGGGTAGGGTAGGATAGGATAGGATAGGATAGGATAGGATAGACAGAGTTGAAAGGGGCTTTGGAGGTCTTCTAGTCCAGCCCCCTGCTTAGGCAGAAAACCCTATACCACTTCAGACAAATGGTTGTCCAATCTCTTCTTAAAAACTTGCAGTGTTGGAGCATTCACAACTTCTGGAGGCAAGTTGTTCCACTGATTCATTGTTCTAACTGTCAGGAAATTTCTCCTTAGTTCTAGGTTGCTTCTCTCCTTGATTCGCTTCCACCCATTGCTTCTTGTTCTACCCTCAGGTGCTTTGGAGAATAGTTTGACTCCCTCTTTTTTGTGTCAACCCCTGAGATATTGGAACATTGTTATCATGTCACCCTTTTCATTAAACTAGACATACCCAGTTCCTGCAACCGTTCTTTATATGTTTTAGCTTCCAGTCCCCTGATCATCTTTGTTGCTCTTCTCTGCACCCTTTCTAGAGTCTCAAAATCTTTTTTATATCGTGGCAAACAAATAATCAATGAACTCTTGTTCACCTCAAATTATAATCAAGGGCTGAAACCAGATTCACCAATCTAGTTTCTAGTTGCAAGTGACACTCATCTTAAATTTATTCTGCTCATAGATAAAGTCAGTACAAGTAGTCCTCAACTTATAACCACACTCAAGCCTAATGTTGTTAAGTGAGACATTTGTTCAGTGAATTTTGCCCCATTTTATGATCTTTTTTGCCCTAGTTGTTAAGTGAATCACTGCAATTGTTAAATTATGATACTGATGTTAAGTGAATCAGGCTTCTCCATTGACTTTGCTTATCCGAAGATTACATGACCCTGGGACACTGCATCAGTCATAAATATGAGTCAGTTAACCAGGGTCTGAATTTTGATCACTGACCTTTGGGATGCTGCAACAGCCATGTGAAATACAGTTATCACTCATTTTTTCAGTGCCGTTGTAACTTTGAATGATGACTCAATGGACTGTGGTACATTGAGGGCTACTTGTACACTTTTGCTTCAAGCCTAACTGCTGGTGACCGCTTTCTTGCAGTTTTTACAGGAAATGCCCTTGCCTTCTTCTGAAATGGTCCTCAGTATAAATATTTGAGGTTTTGGAAAAAAATTAAAAAAGTTATTTTTCGTTAGATGTGTTCCCAATTTTCCTTTTGCTTTTCTGGAGTATTCAGGAGGGGGATGAACTTCATAATTCACCTTGCACTGAGCTTTTGAGAGTGACTGAAATAGTAAAAATACAGATTACGTTGGGCGCCCCCAAACCCCCAGATGAAATGAGGTAAGATTCCTTCCAGTGAAAAGGAGCAGAATTCAATATATCATAAATATTGTATTTAAACTCAACTGTTCCCAACTCCTATCTCTAAGACTGAATTTTTATACAAACCAGGGAAATAAATTAACAGAGAGTTGTTTAGTTTGTGGCTCAGTGTCAGTAAAGTTGCATTTAAGTGAATCAGGCATCACGTGTTTAACAAACTATATCAGGGGTGTCCAAACTTTTTGCAAGGAGGGCCAGATTTGGTGAGGTGAAAATGTGTGGGGCCGATCATTCAGCCTGACATTCTTTGAACCCGTAACATTAAATACGAATTAAATACCGTATTTTTCAGAGTATAAGACGCACCAAGATTTTGAAGAGGCAAATTAAAAAAAAAGTTTTTGCACTCTCCCAAAAATGGCCCATTTTTCACGAAAATGGGCCTTTTTTTTTAAAGGGCATGAATAGCCTTTAAGAGGCTTCTAGAGTGCTCCTGGGGGGTAGGGGGGGCAAAGTTGAGCGAAAAATGGCCCGTTTTTTGCTCATTTATGCCCTCCGCAGCCCCCAGGATCACTCTGAAAACCTCCTAAAGGCTATGCGCAGCCATTTTGGTGAAGGGGGCAGAGTTTTGGGAGGCAAAAATGCTGTATTCAGTGTATAAGATGCACCCAGATTTTTAGCCTCTTTTTTGAGGGGAAAAAGATGCATCTTTATACTTCGAAAAATACGATATTTTATGAAAGACTAAACAAATAACTCCGGTGGGGAGAAGAGGCTGCGGGCCGCTTGAAATTTGAAAAAGGGCCGCATTTGGCCCCCGGGCCACACTTTGGACATGCCTGAACTATATGAATGGCATTCATTGAATGCAGCCTATTTGTTTCTCCATCTCTGTCTGGTGATAGTATGCTGGGACACATTCTGTATTTTCTCTCAATCTGTATCACTAAATAGCCCTTATCTGCTACCCAAGTTCTTCCATAGAGTTCCACATACACTGTTATCAGGAGACAAGAATTGTTTGGGGTTGGCCTTGTGGGAAGCCTCCCCCCAAGAATGAAACATTTTGAAGAATATTAAAAAGGAAGGATACTATATATTTCCCTAAAGGAGAAATGGAGACACATGTTTTTAGAGTCAGGAAGCAACCCGCAAGACTTTCTTAATAGGCGACAGCAGATGCCAGCACTTAAGAGATAAATAATGTATTGAAAGAAGACAACTATCTAGATGGCTCTATTCATAAGCAAAGCAAATACTACAGGCAGAAATCCATTCAAGACAGGATATTTTGAAACTCCTTGGCAGAATGGTAGGATTGGAAAGAAGTCCCTCACTCAAGACCCAACACAGGATGAAAGCCACCATAGGAATTGCCCAATACCCTTTCAGAACACAAGCCCCACCCCCAGAGAAGTCCAAACTTCAAAGTCACAGAAACCTGTAAGCTCAGATAAGACAATAAGCCAGAGGTTGACCAGATTAGCTCAGACAAGTACCTAGGATTTACATTTCCTCTTTTGCCTATAGAGCCAGCTATGACCCCTACATGACCCCATAGGAATCTGACAACAGCCAATAGAATATTAGAGGACATGTTCTTGCACAGGAACAGGAAGCTCAAATACAAAGCTGAAATACAAAGTCCAAAGAAGGTATAAAAACCCACCCACTCTCAACTCCATTTTGTTAGCTAGATGATGTAAGTCATCTAGTCCAACCACCCACTCAAGCAGAGACCCTACACCATTTCTGACAAATGGCAGTCCAATCTCTTCTTGAAAGTGTCAAGTAATGAAGCTCCCACAACTTCCAAAGGCAACTTCTGTTCCATTGGTTGTTTGTTCTCATTGTCAGAAAGTTCCTCCTTATTTCTAGGTTGAATCTCTCCCTGGTCAGTTTCCAGCCATTATTCCTTGTCCAGCCTTCGGGGTTTTTGGAAAATAGCTTGACCCTTTCCTCCTCTCTGTGGCAGCCCCTCAAATATTGGAAGACTGTTATCATATCTCCTTCTGGTCCTTCTCTTCACGAGACTAGCCATGCCCAGTTCCTGTAACCGTTCTTCATATGTTTTAGCTTCCAGTCCCCTAATCATCTTTGTTGCTCTTCTCTGCACCCTTTCTAGAGTCTCAAAATCTTTTTTATATCATGGCAAACAAATAATCAATGAACTCTTGTTCACCTCAAACTATAATCAAGGGCTGAAACCAGATTCACCAATCTAGTTTCTAGTTGCAAGTGACACTCATCTTAAATTTCTTCTGCTCATAGATAAAGTCAGTACAAGTAGTCCTCAACTTATAACCACACTCGAGCCTAATGTTGTTAAGTGAGACATTTGTTAAGTGAATTTTGCCCCATTTTATGATCTTTTTTGCCCTAGTTGTTAAGTGAATCACTGCAATTGTTAAGTTATGATACGGATCCTGGTTGCTCTTCTCTGCACTCTTTCTTAGAGTCTCAATACCCTTTTTATAGTGTGGTGACCAAAACTGGATGCAGGTTTGCATCCAGTTTTGATCACTGAACGAGATGGATATTTCTTCTAACACCCTTTAATCAACCTTTTACATTACCACACCCTCCCATGAAATCATTCAGAATAAAATACTAGAGTTTATAAACCTAGCAAGTTAGCAGCTGAAACTAGAGGTCAATGGGATTTTAGGCAGACCTATTGGATGCTGCCTGGTTTCCTCGGAGAGGGAGAGTCATTATCACTTCTCTGTATGCTTCTTCTAGTTTCTTGATCTTTCCTCTTGAGTTGTATCCAACTTCATTTCTTGCCTTGTATCTGCTGAATCTCAACAGTACCAGCTGCAACAGCCTGCTATATGCAATTACCTTGTGTCTTTTAGCTCTCTTAGATTATTTAACCCCCAATCTTCCCTTCTTTCTGCAGGTGCACCAGGTGCTATGGAAAAAATAATTATATTGATGAGGAGGTTTCAGCAATGGAAGGACAGTATGCCCAGATGTTGGCAGCCACCTAAAAGTATTGCCACAAGTTTGTTCCTGGTTTCAGCTACTTTGGGCTGGCATCAAATTCACGGAGGCATATTTTAAAATTATGAAAACCAACGATGAAGAACTGAGTCATGGAGCTGTGGACTCTTCCTTTAGCAATGAACACATTCTTTGCTCACCTGAAATTTTAAATTAAAGAAGGAAGAAAGGAAAACAAAGTTGACATTCTGCAAAGGGACCCAAGTTACATTACATTTTTTCCCAGCAGTGTCACATTGGCCCTGTAGGCATGCTAAAAAAATTTTACAGTATTGAATAGTTGTGACTGAGTATTTTGTGAGTATTTTGTGAGTAAAGAGAAGAAGATTGTGAGACATCAGCTAAGACATTAGAAAGTCTCCTATAAAGCTAACGTTGGAGTTATCTCACTAGTGTCAAATGATTTCATACAATTTGAGAGACGGTTTGGTCTAGTAGTTGAGGCACCGGATAGCAAGCAGAAGACCATGAGTTCAAATCCCACTTTAGCCATGAAAACCAGCTGGGTGACTTTGGCCCACCCATTGTCTTTTAGCTCAATCCATCTCACAGTGTTGTTGTGGGAAAATAGGAGGAAGGTGTATTGGATAGGTTTGCTGCCTCGAGTTATTTGTAAAAATAATAAAGGGGGCTACAAATTAATAAATGAATGCATGTGTGTCCAGACACATTTGTTATGGCAAGTCATTTGAATATTTAGGATCTGCTCTCCTAAATCTAAAACTATCAATAGGTTGAAAACATTTTCCCTTCATGTACTGTATTTGAACAAAAAGGTTAAATTAACATTGAACATTCTTGCAGAATAATAACATTAGCACTTAAACTTATATATCACTTTATAGTGCTTTACCGCCCTCTCTAAGTTGTTTACAGAGTCAGCATATTTCCCCCAACAATCTGGGTCCTCATTTTACCCACCTTGGAAGGATGGAAGGTTGAGTCAACCCTGATCCTGGTGAGATTCAAACTGACAAATTGCAGTCAGCCTGCAGAAGTAGCCTGCAGTACTGCATTCTCACCACTGCGCCACCACGGTTCATAATAAAGTATAATGTATACCATTAACCATTAATCTTGCACAATACTGTATACCATTAACTATTTTCTCTTATAATAAAAATTTGTGTCGTGTCTAATTGTCATGGTGATGATATATCTGGATTGGGGCCAGGATGTTCCATGAAGTCCTTTCTCTTCCTTATTTTCCTACTGAAACTGAAACTTACTGGAGTTGTAATATGCTCGGAATAAAGACTTTGGATCAGCACAGGGAAAAAGATTCCACTCCTTCCTCAAGGGTTATTCAATTCAAAGCTAGGATTGTTAAGGAAAAAGAGTGGTCAAGCTGCCGAAGAATGCAGTTTGATCCAAAGTTTCCATATTTGTAAAAAGAGAGTGAAACTTTAAAAGCCAATGCTGCCTTGGAACTGGTACATGCTTAAACAGTATCTGATCTCAAAATATTTTTTGCCATTGTTTTCAGCTACAATTTCTTTTTCATGTGAATGATGTGAACTAAGAGTAACCACAGCGTTTGGGGCCACGTCAGTGGAGCTGAAAGGAATCTGTGGCCAAACAGAAGCTAAATTTATGAAATTCATCCAGCCAGCACTGAATTAACTGAAACTTTCATTTGAAATGATCGTATATTTGTCAAGCTAGGTAATTTGATTTTCCAGCTAAATTGAGTTCTGTAGAAGATTGATTAAGATGTCTTGCATTCCGTTCAGACTGTCCTGTACTTATTATGTTCCAGATCTGTAACTCCTCTTCAAAACATCCTCTCTCTTCTCACACAGAATTATATCTTTCATAGGACAATACCAGTGGTAGCTCTCGTTCAGCTATCAAAAAAGATAAGCATGATGTATAGCCATGCTGGAAGTGAATGTTGATTAAGACAGCCCAATGCAGAAAAGGAATTGGTTGGTTGGCATAGTCCCAACCAAATAAATAAACCAAAACTGTCTATTCACACTTTGGACTGGAACTAGTTTGCAGGCCAAGATCTAGGGTGAAGTTTAACAACATGAAAATGCTTTTCCCATTAGGTTCGCTATGGGAATATGTTTGTTTGATCAGGTTTTCCAGCCATATACAGGTAGTCTTCAACTTACGACCAGAATTGATCCCAACATTTCTGTTGCTTTATGAAGTGAGTTTTGCCACATTTTATGACTTTTATTGACACAGTTGTTAAGTGAATCGCTGCACTTGTTAAATTAGTAACATGATTGTTAAGGGAATCTGGCTTCCCCATTGACTTTGCTTGTCAGAAGATCTCCAAAAATGATCACACAATCCCAGGACTGCAACCATCACGAATATGAGTCAGTCACCAAGCATCTGAAGTTTGATCACATGATCACGGGGATGCTGTAACAGTTGTAAGTGTGAAAAATGGTCGTAAGTCCCTTTTGTCAGTGATGTTGTAACTTCGAACAGTCACTAAACAAACTATTGTAAGTTGAGGACTACCTGTATGGCCATTGGACATAGCCTGAAAAGCTGCAAACAAAATGGGGCTTCCTGCATGTACATAAGACAGCATCTTCCCAAATTTTTCAAAGTATGCGCAGACATGGTGATCTGAGAAGGATCGTGGTTGCAGTCACAATGATTTAATGTTTGCCAGATGGACAAACAAAGCAATTGACAAGGTAGTACCAAATCTAAGGGTGAAATGATAGCAGTGTTTCAATATCTCAGGGGCTGCCACAAAGAAGAGAGAATCAAGCTATTCTCCAAAGCACCTGTGGGTAGAACAAGAATCAATGGGTGGAAACTAATCAAGGAGACAACCAACCTAGAACTAAGGAGAAATTTCCTTGCAGTTAGAAGAATTAATCAGTGGAACAACTTGCCTCCAGAAGTTGTGAATGCTCCAACACTGCAAGTTTTTAAGAAGAGATTGGATAATCATTTGTCTGAAGTGGTGTAGGGTTTCCTGCCTAAGCAGAGGGTTGGACTAGAAGACCACCAAGGTTCCTTCCAACTCTGTTATTCTATTCTATTCCAAATCCCAAGTAGATTCAGAGTGTGGGGTATGGATGAGGAAATTGTCTATTTATATTGTGATTTTTAAAAATATTTGAGTATTCACAGAATGGCCTTGAGGAGCAGATCTGCATTCATAGGCATTGTACCATAAGTTCTAGGATTTTCCTAATGCCAATCGTTTTCAACATGGTGCAAAGATGTGCAAAGAATCTTTGAAAGACCGATGATGTTGAGCTATTATAGAGAAGAGAGGGTTGACCTCTTAAACCCCCTCTTATATTCTCCAAACCACCTGAGAGCAGGACAAAAAGTGATGGATCAAGTTTAACAAAGAGGGATCCAGTTTAAAATTAAGGAGAAATTTCCTGAAAATGAGAACAGGTAATTGGTGGAATGGCTTGTCTCCAGAGGTTGAGGGTACTCCATCACTGGAGGTTTACGAAAAGAGACTAGACAACCATTTGTTCAGAATGGTATAGGGTCTCCTGCTTGAGCAGAGAAGACCTCCAAGATCCCTTCCAAATTCTATTATTCTGTTGTTATTAAACCTGGACCATTTCTCTTTTCAGGGCAAAAGCAAGATTGAAAAGGCTTGCAACTGTTTGATTCACAGTTGATTACTGTTACTCTTTTCCTTCTTCTCTATCACCTACTCGACTCCTTCACAAAGCAGGAGGGAAAAGCAATCGATTCCAAACTGCAAATTCTATCTCTGAATCCTTCTCCTTTCCTACATTATCTGTTTTATCCTGCCCTCCACACTGGGCTCTTTTGAAGTACATGTTCTACTGCTCTTCAGGGGATTCAACACATTTCATCCCAGCCCTCACCTTCTTGTTATAGAAGTTTGTAATAGAAGTTTGAAAGCAGTCTCTGAGTTAGGAAAGTTTCATCTCATCACTTCAGAGATTAGAGTGGAGGAGTCAAGGGGATCCAATGGCAGGAAAAACCAATAAAGTGTCCTTTTTGGCACTTCTGATGGTCAACAATTCGATTTCCACCCATTTTCGGTATATCTCTTTGTAATTAATGAAAGCCAGGGGAACTGCAAGGAGCCATGAAGCGAGAAAAAACAGAGATTTGAAGTTATCAATGGGAAATACATTCATTTCGAGTTCGTAGGACAGTTAGTGGGAAACAAGGCCTAGAGAGCTTTGCCTTTCCACATCATTTTGTAGCATCTTCAGAATAAAGAGTTGCAATAAATATCCAACCAGAAAATTTGGGGAAAGGGGACACATTTCCCAGAGGCAATGTTAATGAAGTCACTTCTCTTGACCAAATTTCATTCATATAAAGGGGTATTTCACAAAAGTAAAATAGAATAGAATAACAGAGTTGGAAGTGACCTTGGAGGTCTTCTAGTCCAACCCCCTGCTTAGGCAGGAAACCCTACACCACTTCAGACAAATGGTTATCCAACATCTTCTTAAAAACTTCCAGTGGTGGAACATTCACAACTTCTGGAGGCAAGTTGTTCCACTGATTAATTCTTCTAACTGTCAGGAAATTTCTCCTTAGTTCTAGGTTGTTTGTCTCTTTGATTAGTTTCCACCCATTGCTTCTTATTCTACCCTCAGGTGCTTAAGAGAATAGCTTGACTCCCTCTTCTTTGTGGCAGCTCCTGAGATATTGGAATAAGTAGTAGGAACTGAGATATCAGTAGTATGAACTGAGCCAGACAGTTTTTCACTATTTCTGTCTGATATTGGAGACCTTTCTAAACAGAAGCACTAATACAGACATTCTGTTATTTTTGCCATTTTAGGAAAGTTTCCAAGAGTTCAGTTTTAATTACTTAACTGCATGCCTTTGTTAAATTATTTTTGTCTCATATGGTATGCACGCTATGCAGTTAAGAACTTCTGATTTACAACTTTGTTGAGATGATCTGCCAACCCCATTTTATCCCTGGTGCTCATAACTCTTGTCACTTGTCGTCTCCCATGTCATAATTTATGCAGCTATCCTGTTGTTGTTTTTCCACACTGTCAAAAGATTGCTCTTTCTTGAAATCCATGACCCAGCCATAGAGCCATGGTGCACAAATATATGACTTAAGTGAGATGAAGAAATAGTTAAGAAGATAGCAGGTTGTGCAAAAATTGATAGATAAGACATTGAAAATTAAGCAGAAGGAGGACATAGAATATTATCAAACATGAAGTTTATTTTAACAATGGTTGGAAAAAAGGGGTGGAGATTAAGTTGTAATTTGTATTGTTAAGAAAATTAAATGCCCAGAGAATATGATGTTTATAAAGCACTAAGAAATGTATTTAATAGAAAAAAAACACACACACACCTTTACATAGGTTTCTTCCCGTGAGTAGCTTAGCTATATCATTGATAGATTCCCACACTCAACTAAACTTTTCTTAGTCTCTTTCTTGCCTTTGGTGCTTATGCTCTCAGTGTACATAAAAAGACAAAATACAGGGTGTAAAGAATATAATCATTACATGATAATTATAATATAGTATAGTTTTAATAGTTTCACAGAAAGCTATGAGGATGAGGTCAAGAATATCTCAGACAAGTACGAGGACTGTTACCTGTCACTGGACTTACCCCTCATGCAACTCTAGATACGGCAGGTCCTTAGTAGGTCTCCCATAGGCATATGGACCTGATGGGCGGAGCCAATTGTGGCCAGGTACTGTATGATAGAATGTGGAGTCATATAAAGAGTTGTAGACACAAGCAAAAGAACGACTCTTCCAATTATTATCAGGCACAAGGAACCAGGACTATTTCTAAGATTGCAGCATAGAATTTGTATTCAAGCCTATGCACAAGAATCTGGCCAACTAAAATTCAACATTAAATTGGCACCAGATAAGAGTCAATGGAAGTCAGGAGGCATTGGACTTGAAGCACTAGTGAGAACGCAGCGACTCAAAACTGATGACATGCTTAACTCTGTCTCCCAGCTCTGCCTGCCCTTCTCCTACAATTAATTACAGACTAAAAAAATTCTGATCTGTGACATACCGTATTTTTTGGAGTATAAGATGCATCTTTCCCCCCCCCAAAAAAGAAGGTGAAAATCTGGATGTGTCTTATTCACTGAATACAGCATTTTTGGCCTCCTGAAACCCTGCTCCCTTGACAAAAATAAACATGCAGAGGGTTTGGGAGGCCTGCAAAGTACTCCTGGGGGCTGGGGAGGGCAAAAACAAGCAAAAATGAGCCACTTTTTGCTCATTTTTGCCCCCCCCTCCAGTCCACAGGAGCACTCTACAAGCCTCCTAAAGGCTATGCATGCATCTTATACTCCGAAAAATATGGTAATTTCAATATAGCACAGGATCCAAGGCTGAAGCTTGAAGTATAACTACCATCCTTATTCAGATAGACAATCATATTATACATTATAATTGATCTATTTGTATTCAGGGAGGAAAAGGCCAGAATTTCAATTATTTGTACATAGCCATCCGAGATGTATTTACTTGCCTACAGTGCAAACTCCTTTTTAGGTGCCCTCAGAAGGAAGCATGCTTAATATAGCTTATTCTTGATGGTTATAGAAAGCAGCCTTTACTTAGATGGTTTATGTCACAATACAACTTGGCCAAGGTAGAGCCACTGGTTACCAAATGCAATTACAATTCAGGTGCCTGCTGTGTCTTTCCTGATAAGCTGAGCAGTAGCGTGTGTACTGTTTGCATGTGAGTAAAAAGTAAGCAACCAGATACCATTTATCTCTGGAGAAGGTTGAAAGTTTGAGCTCAGTATATTATTACAGCTGTCTGGAATGAACACACACACACACACACACACACACACAGGGCTTTCATAATTGATTAATGGGAAGGGAATGAGGCCCCTTGATAAAGACTTGCCAGACTTCGAGTATTACATTTCTTTCCTCGTCTCACCATTGCAAAATACAACACCATGCAGTAAGGCCCGAAATGTGCAAAGTAAACTAAACGTGGGTCCCTACCAGTTTTGATCCAGTTCGGCTGAACTGGTAATAACTTGGCAGCCTGGCTCACTGGAACCAGCAGCGACCCAGGCTGCCACGCACCCGAACTGGTTCTCTCGGTGGCGCCATAGGCGCATTCTGTGCATGCACAGAGCAATTTTTGTTGCACTGAGCATGCACGCGCAGGGTGCGTCCCTGAACAAACCGGCAGTAGCAGCAGCCAGAACCCACCTCTGGTCAAAACTATCACTCAAACGAAGAGGAAAATATTAAAAGACTGTCTCTTTTAAATAAATTGATTAGATGAGGGAGTATACAGTATATGTGCTTATTGGGTTCTTTCTTTTGCTCTCTTTATTTCTTCTTCTTCTAATAAATTCCTTAATCGGCACTGAAATCTTCTCTTTGTAGCTTGCCTGAGGGCACCTCTGTGGAATAACAAGATAAATATTCTCTACAAACAGGACGGTTAGAAGAATATTCACCGAATTGCTTCCCATAACTTCGATGTTTGCTGGCATGCTGTCCAACAGATTAAAATAACACTATGTCCCCAAAGTCTAGAAAGGGTACTTGCTTTCGTTTTCTGATACTTGACCAACTCCTCTCTTCCAAATTGACCACGGGAAAGCAGCAAATTTAGTTTTTAGCAGAAGAGGACAATCTGTGACCCTTGGGATGTCATTTGATCTCCATATCATGTAGGTTGAAAGCCTCATCACAAGGGGCAGAGAATGTTGGAAACTTGCTTCCATCACTGTCTAGAATGGCATACTGTAGGTCTCCTGTTTTTAAGTTCAATCAAACTGGTTCAGAATGGGTTTTACTACATTTCTGCAAAGAGACCTCATCAAATCCCAACTTTTCAACCATATCCTGCTTCAACTGGCTTTCCCTGTTAATAATTTTGGGCTTGGACAATCTGGAACTACAGTGCCTGCGGTTGGACCTAATACAGTACACAAACTTGTCTGCTACAACGTCATACCTATCAATGAGTACTTCAGCTTCAACCACAATAATACATGGACAAACAATCGATACAAACTCAAGGTAAACCGCTCCAAACTCAATTGCAGAAATATGGCTTCAGCAACAGAGTGGTCAACACCTGGAATACTCTACCCGACTCTGTTGTTACATCCTCAACCCCCCACAGCTTCAACCTTAAACTGTCTACCGTGGACCTCACCACATTCCTAAGAGGTCCGTAAAGGGGGCGTTCATAAGCACAACGGCCTTCCATCCCTGTCCTACTGTCCTCATTTATTTGTATTCATTTCCTTTGTTCATGTCCATGTTCATACCTATACCTGCTATCTTGTACATGCTTGACAAAGTAATAAAATAAATAAATAAATACTTTCACTAATATCTTGTCAGATTTGGGGTTTTTTTTAAAGCAATGTGGGTCGGATTTCTTTTCTTTTTTTAAATATGGGCTTTTGAGATTATATTCTTCATATGGGATGGAAGCTGCCAAGTGTTAATCTATGACTAGTATTTTTTTTTCTTGCTCTGGATCTCCCCTCTTCAATCAGGAAAAAAATAGAATTCAACAGAAATAATGACACACTGTTTCTGTGCATGCAAGAGACATTTGAATCAATGAGAACATTTTCTTTTTTTTTTTTTTTCAAAAAGTTTTATTGGTTTTTTTAATGAGAACATTTTCCATGCTTCTGATGAGCATTTTGTGAACTTTTGGATGACAATGTGCACGCTTAGCGGTAGAACACAAATTTTATTGTTAGTTCATTGAAGCCTGGCATCTGCAGTTTCAAGATTTACTTCAAGATAATCTTAGCTGGAAAACATCCTTGATTGAGGCTCCTTGGAGACCTATATTAGATGCAGGTGAGCAAAATAAATCAAATTATATATTTCACAAACATAATAAATTAGCAATGAGACAATCTCTTTGGGTAGAAGAAGGTCTGCATAGTCAAAACTATGGTTTTCCCAGTTGCAATGGATGGCTGTGAAAGTTGGGCCATAAGAAAGTCTGAGCACCAAAGAATTGAGGCCTTTGAACTATGGTGCTGAAGAAACTTCTTGTGAGTCCCTTGGACTGCAAGGTGATCAAACCGGTCAGTCTTAGAGGAGATCAACATGGACTGCTCTTTAGAAGACCAGATTCTGAAAATGAAACTCAAATACTTTGGCCACCTAATGAAAAGGGAGGACTCACTGGAGAAGAGCCTAATGCTGGGAAAGATTGAGGGCAAAAGAAGAAGGGGACGACAGAGAATGAAGTGGCTGGATGGAGACAGTGAAGCAGTAGGCGTGAGCTTAAATTGACTCCAGAGGATGGTAGAGGACAGCAAGTCCTGGAGGAACGTTGTCCATGGGGTTGCAATGGGTCAGACATGACTTTGCAACTAAGAAGGAGAAGGAGGAGGAGGAGCAGGAGAAGGAGGAGGAGGAGGAGGAGAAGAAGAAGGTGTTTCTCAGTTTGAAGAGAAATACATTTGAATAGCCCATGTATTGATTTACAGGTTTATTTATACAAGTATGCAATCATTAACATGAATCTCCGATCCATTGTCAATTATAATTTCTCTCTCCCATTCGTAAGAACTAGTAGCACAACAGCTCTTTGGCAATCAATGCATAGTTCAAAATTTCATGAAAATGACATTTTCAAACAATACACCTAATGATTAAGAAATTCTTTATCCTCTAAGATTTTGGTGGCTGTTACCCTCTTGAATTTTTTCAGAAGCACCGAATCAACATGCCGTTCCTCTTCATTATATATATTTTCAGTTCTAACATATTTTACTTCAAGCTCATCTTAGATGGAATTGTTTTGACTAGGGACCTCAGGATTTACAGCAGTACTTTGATTACCCCCCTTTCCTCTTTATGTCATTGCTTGACAGCCTATCTTGGAACGGGAGCAGTGGGAAGCAGAGCCTGTGAATCTTCCAAGTAGATACAACAAAGGAGACCCTAAATACCATGCTGGTATTATGTATGGTATTTTTTTTCCATTTTATTATGTTGAAACAAATCTTGTTGAGCTCTTTCCTTGCCTCATTTATCTCTCTTTGAGAGTCTTGAAGATCAGCAGCCAAAGGCAGGAGGGCTATTGTAGAAATATGTTTGGGGAAACAAAAAGTATTTGCATGCCATTAGAATTTTCCATTTTCTGAGCTGCTGTGGGCAGCTGTCATACACATTTAACCGAACATACTGTATGTGCCTTGGCTGAACTTCATATTGAAACTGTAAGCCAACAAACTCAGATAACAAAGAAATATAATCAGCTTGCTTGGTTGCAGCCAAATGTCCCTGCCTTAAAGACTGAAGGTTTCTTTTTTTTTCCTTATGTCATAAACCACAGCTGTAACGGAGATGTGCAGTTGGGACTAGTGTAATAATGCAAGGGGGAAAAAAAGATTAATTCTGCTTCTCCTTGACTGTTTGATTTCTCGCGTTCTTTTCACTGTTTTAGAAATGCATCAGTGCCATTTTAAGAGCTGTGGTGACCCAGTGGTTAGAATGTCCAGGTTTGCAGGCTTGTTCACTGTTAAGAGTTCAATTCTGATCGGTACAAGGTTGACACAGACTTCCGTCATTCTGAGATCAGTAAAATGAGGACCCAACATGCTGACTCTGCAAACTGCTTAGTGAGGGGCATAGTGGTATATAAGCCTAAGTGCTATTGCTAAGTGCTATTTTTGATCTCCCAAGGTCTCGTTCGATTTGACTTTGTGTTTAGAATGGAGGTCGGTGATGATACATTGTGTTTCTGGGAATACTTCAGAGGTGGTATTCAGCAGGTTCTGACCAGTTCTGGAGAACCGGTAGCGGAAATTTTGAGTAGTTTGGAGAACCGGTAAATACCATCTCTGATTGGCTCCACCCACATCTATTCTCTGTCTCCCGAGCCCCAGTTGATCGAGAGGGAATGGGGATTTTGCAGTAAGGTTTCCCCTGGAGTGGGGAGGGAATGGAGATTTTGCAGTAACCTTTCCCCTGGAGTGGGGAGGAAACAGAGATTTTACAGTATCCTTCCCCTGCCATGCACAACAAACCATGCACAACAAACCATGCCACGCCCACCAAGCCATGCCCACAGAACTGGTAGTAATTTTTTTTGAATCCCACCACTGGATTACTTCTGCAGAAGAAATCAGTCTTAAGATGATTCTAGAGCACAAACAAGATGGCAGTGAAGCTGGGATGGAAATGGGCCATTGACCAGATTCACACAACCTTCATTCGCGGTCTGTTGTGTTTAATTTCCCAATCAATGTGTGGGTGAAAGGTGTACATAAAAAGATATACATTTTATTTCTGTTTGGATGTATTGCAAAACAAAAAACACAATGAAACCTGACTTATCTAAAGCAGCCAATTTGAAAATACAGTGTAAAGTTCTGCAATATTAAACATGCAAACAATAAACAGGTTAGCTATCCTAGGCTGATAGTAAAGCAGCAAACCCACCCAGTGACATTCTTATTAGTTATCCCCTTTCTATTGAGTCAGCATGTCAGCTATATCCTCTTGGCTAAAATAGGTGGGGTGGATGGAGCAAGGATGAAGCACAGGGAGAATAAACAAAAGGAGAAAGGACAGGAAATCAGATGGCAGGAACACATGGCTTGTCCTACTTTTTCCTCTTTAATGTTGTTTATTTCACCAATAGCTTGAAAGTTCTATGAAGAGACAGGTTTAGAGGAGAAAATCTACAATGACCACCTTTTCTAAATATACTATGAATATAGAACTTTCCATTCAGATTGGAATTAGAACCCCGAGAATCACAGCCTGCAAGAAATTATGGGCTCTGTTAGTTTGAGATACAGGCGTAAGAGATCGGAAAAGTCCTGTTATAGTTGATAAAACATTAGGTATTCACTGCTGGGTAGATCTTCTCCATGGCTTAATTAAAACAATTGTTGTGGCCTGCCAGCAGAGCTGGCAGCAGATTCGGACAGTGGGGAGGTTGGGGAGGAACATGGGCCAGTCCTGGAGTCTGGGGAAGGCTCTGATGAGTGCTCTGTGTTGGAAGCAGAGAGAGGGTCAAGGCCATCTGACGGTTATCAGCTGCCTTCGGAGTCAGACATCAGTGAGGCAGATGAAAAGCTAGAGACTGTTCCTAGTGTGCGCATGCGCAAAGTTGCCAGACAAAGGGAACAGCTGAGGAGCAAGGGCTGACTCGGGAGTAAGGCCAGAGGTGGACAATAAATGGCTCCTCCTGGAGGAAATAAAAGAGGCGCGAAAGTGGAGTGGAGTTTGCAGTAGACAATGAGTTCGCTTAATTGGTTTGTGAGTCTCAGAGGCTCCTTGCCAAGTTTTGAAGATACCGGCCTGGTAGCTCTCCAAGCCAGATAAAGTCTGTGACTGTAAATCCTCCCTTGAAAGACTTTGCTGGATGTGAATGAGAGGAATTCACAGTAACTTAATAAAAAGGTTTTTTTTTAATCAGGACAAGGAGCCTGCTTTGTGGTTTGGGGCCGAGGTCAGAACAGTAATATTAATTACACCTTGACCTGGCAGAAAAAGATGCCAGCATAAAAATGTTGCTACTTCCACGGCGTGTTCTGGGTCGCTGCCAAATTAGGGGTGTGAATATTCATGCAGGGCAAGTTAGGAAAAAAGGACTGGTACATTTCCCTGGCTTTCTTTCCCTCCCCTCCCACCAAATGTCACCAGCTGTAGGACAACACACCCACCAATTATTCTCCTTGACACAGACTGAAGTTGCAGCGGGAAAGAAGGGGAACTTTGTCAGAGTCCTAGACTGACAGATTTTTTTATCTGTCAGAATTCTCTCCTGCTTTGCATGTAGAGGTCTGCTATTTTTTTTCTTATACACAACCTTCTTTCACTTTCAATCCTCTGTCACTTTCAACCCTCTTTCACCACTATCAACTCCAGGCTGCAAATATCTGGAGAATGGAATAGAATAGAACAGAACTAGGATAGAACAGAACTAGAACTAGAACTAGAACTAGAACTAGAACTACAACTACAACTACAACTAGAATAGAATAGAACAGAACAGCGCAGAAATAGAATAACAGAATACAACAGAATACAACAGAACTAGAACTAGAATAGAACAGAACAGAAATAGAATAACAGAATAGAATAGAATAGAATACAACAGAACAGAACTAAAACTAGAACTAGAATAGAACAGAACAGAACAGAACAGAACAGAAATAGAATAACACAATAGAATAGAACAGAACAGAACTAGAACTAGAACTAGAATAGAATAGAATAGAATAGAATAGAATAGAATAGAATAGAATAGAATAGAATAGAATAGAATAGAATAGGATTTATTTGGCCAAGTGTGATTAGACCAAAAAGGAATTTGTCTTTGGTGCATATGCTCTCTCTTCTCTCAGGAGAATAGAATACACTCATGAAGAATAAAAGATACAACACTTAGTGATAGTCATAGGTTACTAATAAACTATCAAATCATTCTAGGAAACAAATAAAACAATACGAATTGTAAAGATACAAGCAACATGGTTATAGTCATAAGTGGGAAGAGATAGATTCTAGAAAGGAAGAGAAGAATAATAGTAATATAGTCTTAATAAATTATTTGACAGTGTTGTGGGAATTAGTTGTTTAGCAGAGTGATGGCATTCGGGGAAAAACTGTCCTTGTGTCTAATTGTTCTGGTATGTAGTGCCCTATAGTGTCATTTTGAGGGTAGGAGTTGAAACAATTTATGTCATCCCTAGATATCAGCAAGGAAATACAGCAGACTCTAATCCTAACTGCCAAAACTTTCCAATCAGAAAAAAAGCCCCTTGAATGGTATGATATGACATTAGGTGCTTTCCTGGAGATTGAATGGAAATTGAGAAGGCTGAGGGATTCTGTAATGACTGAACAATGACATTCTGGAGGGTCACACCTCCTGGTAACTAGAATTTTCTAAAAGTGTTCTTTTCCTTAAAATAAAAACATCCCAAGGCGATTTCTGTTGCATAAAATAGAATAGAGAATGATAAAGACATTGCAGAGGGGGAAAAATTCAACCCGTCAGTAGCAATTGGAGAATTTGCTTGTGCTGTCACTCATGTGGTAGAATATATAATTTGAGGGGCTCCTTGTTATAAACATTGGCGCACGGCTTCCCATCTGATCTAAAACTGATCTCAGAAATCATTTTATCGACAACCATGCAGAAGGGCTTTCTTCCCTTCTGACACGCCAAGGAGACAAGCTGTGCTTGGCTTTGCTGTGATCATGAGCAGACACCTTCCCAGTGAATACAGTGCAAGTTCAACTCACTATAAAATTGTAAGAAGTTAGCACACACCCCTCTCCTAGAAAAATGAAATATTTTAGGAAATATTAAAAGGGCAGAATATTTCCCCTAAAAGGGAGGCAGAAACTCACCCCCCCTCTTTGTCAATGGGCCATTAAGGACTGGGCCAGTCTATTCTACATAACAAAGATCTACCTCCTTCAGGCAGAGCCATAATAGGAACCCCAAAGCCCTTTCATTACATCATCACCCAGAAAGAGTCAACCAAGCTTGATGACTGGAACGTGAACTGCGACTGTAAGCAATTGTTTGTTCTTTGAATTGTGTTTGGACATATATCTACTATCACTGCTTGTGAAGCAATTATTAGTAGTAAAGCTACTTGTTTTTTACTAGCAGTGTCTGAAACTCTATTCGTGTGTTTTTTTCTACTAGCAATGTTTTTTCTCTCTAGCTGTACATTCCGCTGTGCTATTTTATATCTCCCAACGGAGATACCCCTAACACTGGTTAGGGGCCTAGCACGCTTCCGCTGAGCTATTTGCTGTCTCCCAACAGAGATACCCCTAACATAATGTCCATGAAGCAGATAATTTATATGAAAGTTGCTTATTCTCAGAGGAGATAGGCCAGAAATGAAGTCAATCAGAAGTCATAAGTCATATCACAGGAGTCCTAGTGGGTAATTTAAAGAAAGGAAATAAAAAAGAATATCAATTTATTTATTGTATGTACGTATTTTGTGTTTTTATGTATTTTATTGTAAGCTGCTGAGAGTCACATAAAAGTGAAATGGGAGGCTACATAAATCAAGGAAATAACTAAATACAATTTATTCATTGTAAATTCCTTGGATTGCAACTAACTTCCAAATAAACAAACTTGGACTATGGAAGTGGAAAATCTATGGATAATAATTGAACAATAAGCTTTACTGTCCCTAGTAGAATTTGCTGTGCGGTATAGGGCATATATAAGGTGACCAACTTTTTTACAATGAAAAGGAGGGCAAATAAATTGGAAAAAATATATCGTAAATAAAAGAAATATTTTATTCATCGCAACAATAATACACTAAAATATGATATATGCATAATAAAAACATTTGCAACATTTTATATTGTAATTATGCTTACATGCCTGTTAATTATTATTTAAATGAGTACTTTTCCATTGAATTAATATTTTTTGTCAATGTATCATCTTCTAACAATATATTGGAAATATCTGAACAAGAAATATCCTTCATATTGAATTTTACGGCAAGTGTTGCAGCTAGAGTATCAACATTCAATCTCGATTTCTCACGTGTCCAAAAATCATTGGCAATTGAAAAAAACTCTTTCAACTGCTGCATTAGTTCCAGGGCAGCACAACGTAAATTGAACAAGTATAAATAAATGTTCACATGGAATATGTTCATTTTTGAAATGGCTGAAAATATCCACCCATCTTTTATCAATTTCAACATGTTGATTTTCCCATTGTATTAATTTTTCAGAATTTAAATATACATTCAGTCTTCCAATTTCTTCAAAGAGACAATTGTCATCTATTTTAATGTCTAGCATTTCTTTAGATAAAAATTCAACACAAGATTCAATATCTGTTCAATATACTTGGGATGAAGTAAAAAAAACACCATTAAAAACTGTTTAATAAAATATGTCACATAACGCGCAACAGATTAGCCTTCAAATATCAAAAAGGAGGACATGTAGGAGGACACTTTTTGAGGGAGGACAGAACTTACAAAAGAAGGACTGTCCTCCCTAAAGGAGGACGGTTGGTCACCTTAGCATATATCATAGAATGCTAAGCAGGAAACTAGTCCCAAATGATATAGACAACTGAATTTCAAGTAAAAACTTTTACTGGGAAATCAAATAGGAGGTAAAACAGGTATGGAGTTTCCGTTAAAGTGGCAAAAGAAGATAATTCAAAGGTCTTCCATTGTTAATTTTCTTTAACTCCTAACCTGTCCTACATAGTCTCAGTGATACATCTTTGCACAAAGCTCCTTTTTTTGACTCTGTAATTTCTTAATTTACACTAGAGTCGAGTCACATGGTTATTCTGAAAAGCTCTAAAGCAGCGGTGTCAAACTGGAGGCCCAAAGGCTGGATGCACCATGTGGAGGTCACACCCATCCTGACTTCACAAAGGCAAAAAAATGCATTCAGCCCTCCTGAGTTCTGTTTTCACTGGCAGAGGGCTGCGTGAGGCCATCGTGGCTGAAAATGGAGCCCGGGAGGCCTGCAAATGGCCCTCCTGAGCGCCATTTTTGCTGGCAAAAGCACCACTGGCTGATACTTTGCTGTTTCCAGGGAAGGCCTGCAAACCAGATCTAAACACCCTGTGGGCCAGACTGTGGGCTATTGCTATTGTAGGTATGTTATTGTATTACAAAAACAGCTTTGTCTCAGCACCGAAAGTACACGGGGCTTGTTTGGGGCTCTTCTTCTCAAACTGCTAAACAGAAAGGCCCTTCTCTGACTGAAACTTTAGCAAGCACTGCAGGGAACACCACAGATTTTAAAGGTCAGACAGAACCACAAAAGAGAAGCTATTCTTCAAAATGGAAAGAATTCTGTGTTGATTAAGGTAGACTGCTTCTAACAGATGGAATGGAATGAGTCTGAAAATCACCTCAACAGATGTGTATGCTCATGTTTTTTCTCAATGGTTTTTCTTAAACCACTTTTTTTTGTTAAGCACAAACTCATTAAGCTAATTATCATTAACTTTATTTGCAAAAAGGACTGTCTAAAGCAGTACTTCTCAACCTTCCCAACGCCGCGACCCTTTAATATAGTTCCTTGTGTTGTGGTGACCCCCAACCATAAAATTGGTGTCTCGGTTCCTAAGACCATCGAAAATATGTGTTTTCCGATGGTCTTAGGTGACCCCTGTGAAAGGGTCGTCCGACCCCAAAAAGTGTCCCGACCCACAGGTTGAGAACCACTGGTCTAAAGCATCATTCGATAACATTTATTTTATCCTTAAATGGCAAATTACTCACAGACATTCGTTCTTGGTACGAGTATTTGGGAGCATTCGGTTTTCTTTCAAGATTGCGAAAGAAAGCTTGCTTTAAAAAAATTAGGAGCTGCCAACTTATCTGATAGAAACATCCAAAGCAATACAGAGAGTGGAAATGGTGTTTGTCAGGGCTTTGTGTATTTCTAGTTCCAGTAGGTCCTAAATCAGTTTAAACCTACTGAAGATGAAATTAAGAGAGAAAGAAAGAAGAGGGGGGGGGATCCCAAAGGAAAAATGGCTGGTAATATTAAAATGGAAAATCTAAAAAAAATAAGTTGCTCGCAAGAATGTCCCCAAGTTTGGAATCATAGAATTGGTAGGGATCCTAGATCTAGGTTAAACTCTTCCTCACTGGAACACCTTTATCCTTTAAGCCTCTGTTTGAAGACCTCTAACAAACAGAACACATCACGTAGAAAAGAAGCTGGAAGGGACCTTGGAGGTCCTCTAGTCTAGCCCTCTGCTCAAGCAGAACCTACACCATTTCATATAAGTGACTGTCTAGTTTTTTCTTAAAAACCTCCAGTGATGGAGTGCCCTTGATTTCTGAAGGCAAACTGTTCCACAGGTTAATTTTCCTCACTGTTAGGAAGTTTCTCCTTAATTGCTTCTGTCTTTGATTAGTTTCCAACCAGTGGTGAAATTCATTTTTTTTTACTAAAGGTTCTTTGGGTGTGACTTGGTGGGCATGGTAGGGGAAGGATACTGCAAAATCCCCACTCCTTCCCCACTCCTGGGGAAAGGATATTGCAAAATCTCCATTTCCACCCCACTCTGGGGCCAGCAAGAGGTGGTATTTGCCCGTTTTCCGAACTACTCAAATTTTCCTCTACCCGTTCTCCAGAACCTGTGAAAACTGCTGAATTTCACCCCTGTTTTCAACCCTTGTTTCTTGTCGTGCCCTCTGGTGCTTTGGAGAAAAAAATTGACCTTCTAAATACACTTGTCGACCATGGAAGACATGACAGCATCTTCCATGGCTGACAAGCGTATTTAAGCATAATGAAAAATAGTGCTGAATTAATAATAATAATAATTCCTAACTTTTAAAAACTTAAGCATTCCAAGCTGAAGTTTAGTTAACTGCCCATTTCTCTTGAATAATGGCACAAATAGGGCACAACAATCTTATCAGGAGCCATTATCCCATCACAATGTTCTGAAAAAGAATTCATCCAGCAAGACAAAGCTGAAGGTTGTTTTTTTTTTAAGTAAGGGCACTACCATGTACAAAAAGGATTCATTTCCTCCTTTTCTTTCTATTCCTACTTTTTCCATTTGCTAACATATATAGCTAGGCAAGCTATTACTTTTATGAATGAGGCAAGTGAAGCAAAAATCTTTTTGGTGTGATCAAGCTATAAAGAGTTCTTTTTTGGCAGCTTATTTATAATCATCAAAATTTCTATTACTTTTTCCTTACCCTATTGCTAGCTTCCCCCATTTACATTAAATAATACACGTATGGTTCATTCTGGCATATTTCAATCAATTCACTTTGAAATAGCAGCATTTATATTGATGGCTGATCAGTCTCTGTGAGCTAGGATGGAGCTGTGGTTGGCAAAAAGACAAAGGATAACTGGAATTGAAATTTAAAAAAGAAGGAAGGAAAGAAGGGAAGGAAGGAAGGGAGGGAGGGAGGGAATGGGACAACTCACCACAGCCAACTTGTCACAGCCAACTCACCATGGGGACAACTGACAGTGGGATATTTAACAATTCAATTTAATTATTTAAAATAAAATTTAAAAGTATTTTAAATTTTGTCATTCACATTTCATTCTGTTCCTCCTTTTTTATCCTTTCTTCAATGATTCTATTCCACCATTTCTTTGATATTAGTGTAACTCTTGTCCTGCAGTGAGTTGTTCTATGATGAATTGTCCAGTGGTGAGTTGGCCGTGGCAAGTTGTCTGTGGCAAGTTGGCCGTGGCAAGTTGACTGTGGCAAGTTGGCTGTGGCAAGTTGACTGTGGCAAATTGGCTGTAGCAAGTTGACTGTGGCAAGCTGGCAGTGGCAAGTTGGCCGAGGCAAGTTGACCGTGGCAAGTTGACTGTGGCAAGTTGACTGTGGCAAGTTGGCCGTGGCAAATTGGCTGTAGCAAGTTGACTGTGGCAAGCTGGCAGTGGCAAGTTGGCCGAGGCAAGTTGACCGTGGCAAGTTGGCTGAGGCAAGTTGACCGTGGCAAGTTGACTGTGGCAAGTTGGCCGTGGCAAATTGGCTGTAGCAAGTTGACTGTGGCAAGCTGGCAGTGGCAAGTTGGCTGAGGCAAGTTGACCGTGGCAAGTTGGCTGAGGCAAGTTGACCATGGCAAGTTGACTGTGGCAAGTTGGCCGTGGCAAATTGGCTGTAGCAAGTTGACTGTGGCAAGCTGGCAGTGGCAAGTTGGCCGAGGCAAGTTGGCTGTCGCAAGTTGACTGTGGCAAGTTGACTGTGGCAAGCTGGCAGTGGCAAGTTGGCCGAGGCAAGTTGACCGTGGCAAGTTGGCTGAGGCAAGTTGACCGTGGCAAGTTGACTGTGGCAAGTTGGCCGTGGCAAATTTGCTGTAGCAAGTTGACTGTGGCAAGCTGGCAGTGGCAAGTTGGCCGAGGCAAGTTGGCTGTCGCAAGTTGACTGTGGCAAGTTGACTGTGGCAAGCTGGCAGTGGCAAGTTGGCCGAGGCAAGTTGATCGTGGCAAGTTGGCCGTGGCAAGTTGGCCGTGGCAAATTGGCTGTAGCAAGTTGACTGTGGCAAGTTGACTGTGGCAAGTTGGCTGTGGCAAGTTGACTGTGGCAAGTTGGCCATGGCAAATTACAATACAATAGCAGAGTCGGAAGGGACCTTGGAGGTCTTCTAGTCCAACCCCCTGCCTAGGCAGGAAACCCTATACCATTTCAGACAGATGGCTATCCAACATCTTGTTAAAGACTTCCAGTGTTGGGGCATTCACAACTTCTGGAGGCAACTTCTGTTCCACTGATTAATTGTTCTGTCATTGTTCTAATTGTCATAGACCAGGAAGGAAAGAAGGAAAACAAAGCTCTGCCTTAAAGTTGAGTCAGCCTTTATTCTATTGATTGTGTGTATGTGTGAATGTGCGCACATGTGCATGTGCCTTCAAATCATTGTTGGCTCCTGGCAATTTCCTGAACTAGTCCCTGAAGTTTTTTGGCAAATTTTTAGAAGGTGTTTACTATTGCTTTGCTTCCTAGGGCTGAGACAGAGAGACTGACCCAAGATCATCTTGCTGGTTTTGTGCCCAAGGCAGAACTAGAAATCTAGTTCTCTTGGTTTCTACCTCATTGCCTTCACAATTATACCCAACTGTCTCTCCTGAATGTATACATTTTAATAATGGTAATTTGTATATACCATCCAGGGGGATGCGTAGACCTTTCTAGCCAGTAATCATTAAGATTCTGTCTGAATAGCTTGGTAAATAACAGTGGAATTTTGCACATTATGTCTTGTTCACTTATAAGCAGTAAACTGATTGTGTGTACTGAGATAAGCTTGGTCTCAGAACAAAAAAAAAAAAGAAATTTCACATAGTTGAAGGAACTTACTCCAAGGGAGTCTGTAGGTAGGACTCCAAAAGATATAGCAGCTACAATATGATTGAACTTCTGCCTTTCTTGTATGCTTGGAGAATGAACCTTCACCCTCAAAGGAAATGATATTGAGGGACTAGCTTTAGTCTCTAAAAATACTTTTTTTTCTACACTGGATCTAATCAGAACTTTTGGTCTATGATTTCCATTAAACCCTGGTCTTTATCGACTTGATTCGATTTGATTGCCACCTGACTCCAGAATGACTCTAAGTGAGTTAAAAACTAAATAGGCCAACCACTCCAGCTGAGGGTGTGGAAGACGATGGGAGCCATTGTCCAAAACAATAGGAAGGAATGTTGTTAAGAGAAAAAAAAACATAAGTAGCTTCATTGTCTTACTGCAAAAAAAATCTTTACCGTCAAATACAAAATATAATTTTAAAACATTTACAGCAGTGCACACTGTACAAAAAAAAATCCCCAGGATAATAATGATTTAGAGAAAGTGCTGTAATGCTCAGTGACACATTACACATCACTTTTCTTATTCAAGAGAATTTCCACGGAAGAAAATCTTGTGATGCCTCTTTTTTGCCAACTATTTCAAACTCAGTTGCATTGTCTCTCGATGTCATTTGCTCACCCTGAAAGTTACAACTCTCTAAAGTTAAGAAAAAATGAGTTGGATTTTTTAAAAAAATGATGGTTCAAATTTTTTTGGGGGGGGGGAGGGGGTCTAAATGACCATGAAATTATTAATTGGTTCTCACTGCTGTTCTTGAGACAAATGCCATCTGGAAATTTTCATTCTGCTCAGCTGTCCTCCATACAGGGAGCATTTTGGTTCCCAGCAAAACAGTGTCTCGAAATTTATGTGGGTTTCCCAATTCAAGTCAAAACTGGTCCTTTACAGAACAATGAAAACAAAATTATGTGGAAAAATACATTTACCAATTAAATAGAAATAAAGGCTCACAAACACACAATGGGCAGATGACTCAGAATTTAAGGTGCCCAAGCTTTCTGCCCCAGGAAAGAGAAATTCACAGGAACAAAAGAAGTCTGCCCCCATTAATAGCAATAACACTTAGACTTATATACCACTTCACAGTGTTTTACAGCCCTCTCTAAGTGGTTTATGGAGTCAGCCTATTGCCCCCAACAATCTGGGTCCTCATTTTATCCACCTCGGAAGGATGAAAGGCTGAGTCAACCTTGAGCCTGGTGGGATTCGAACTGCCAAATTGCAGGTAACTGGCAGTCAGCAGAGGTAGCAGTACTGCACTCTAACCACTGCAGCACTAATGTTTTTTAGCAAATCCAACACCATCTTCCCATTTTAATGATAAACTATTTAGGGTCATGAGAGGAATCTGTTCTCCCTTTTGGGTTAGGGTAGTGTCAAAACATTGAGGTGTGTTTCTGCACAGTTGTAAAAATAATCCATTGCATTTTATATGTTGTATTTGTCATGAAAGCGTTTCAGTATTGAACACATTTGGAAATGCAAGGTAGGAGAGATACTATTTCCACATACTGAAATAATGGATTAAAATAGTGAACAAGGAGAAAGTCATTTCGTGTATCTCAATATCAGAGTTGCATACTTATTTTCATGATGCATCTATTTTTCTTTCTTTGTGTTTCTCCCATTGATTCATGATTGAGATGGTGTCAACCCTAAAGCTGACCCGACCAAAGCCATTTTGCTGCTTCAGTGTTGCTACACTGGAGCTGAGGGATTGGGAGGAGGGAATAGAGATAGCTGGGATTTGTAGCCAAAACAGAATGCTTTCTATTGGGAACCAAGGACATTCTCACACCTGGTCAGAGAGAGGAGTGAGTTACCCAGCAACTGGATGGCAATTCGATTGGACCATGTGACTGATTGTTTGGTGAAAGAGAAAAAAAAAACTTTTAATTAGGTGAAAGCCGTGGGAACCTTCAGAGTTGGTTTTCACCAGATCTGTACCAATATGATATATCCAATAAACCTATTCTTTGAAGAGTCTACCTCCCTCAGAGTTTTGTTTGCTATGGGTGCATCACTTGGAATTTGTACTACACCAGTCCTCCATTCGAATAACCCTTCAGGTGATTTTACTTGATTCTATTGGGAACTGACTTTAGGACAGGGGAGAATTTTCTTGCTGATGTTTTGCTTTGAGATTCAATGGGAATGTGGGAATTCAAGGAACCTGCAGACCATTGAAGAGATGATGGTGCAATGAAAGCCAAGATACATCTCTTGGCTGACAAAGCATCCCACTCTGGAGAATTTCAGAAGATTCCCTTCTGCTTTGAAAGAACTTTGAAAAACCATTTCTCTGGCAATAAACTGCAAGAACATATCAGAGAAAAAAATGTTGGAAGACTTCTCTGCTCTGTGCAAATATGTTGAGTCTACAGTCTGAAGAACTTCTAGCCAATCTGCTGTCTGTATTTGTGCAAAAAGAGGACGGCTTCCCTATTGTTTATTTATTTCTATGATGCAGATGAGTTTGTAGTCTGAATCAGAAAAAAAGTGAACCTAATTCAAAATGTTGCTTCCCACAATGACCATCAGTCAAGGAAGGAAGACCAACAGTAGGACCTGAATATAAAGACATAGTACCCCAATGTCTGATCTTTAGAGACAATCAGCTCCACTGTGGTAAATTAGTCGTTTGACTGTTTCTTGCATACAAATGAGACTTAGTTGCATGAGATGGTTGCTCTTTCATTGACCCAACATCTTATGTGGTACAGCATGTACCGTCTACTGAGTTGGCACCTTTTAAGGAGGATCCTTCCTCTGTTCTGAGATGGGTTTAGTCCTTTCCTGAAAACATTTTTCCAGCTCTGGCACCCATAATCATTCTGGAAAGAGAGGACTGATGAAAAGGGAAGATTTTCATTCACAGCCACTACTTAGATGCACAAAACTGAGTCATACTCACTGTCTTTGGATGCAGTCATTTATTATCAGCCTGAGTGATTTTTATTTATTTATTTTTATTTATTCCATTTCTATAGCCGCCCATCTCAACTGAGACACTCTGGGTGGAAAGATTTATGGAAAGTTCTTTATAAATAAATCACAACAAGCCAAAATAAAAAGGATTCACCTTCCGCCTGCCATTCTTCTCCACTGAAAAGTCTGCCTTTGGGCTTGCCTGTGGAATTTTCCTTATAGCAAAAACCAGCAGCTGCCTATAGAGCCAGTAAATGTTTAAACACAAAGTTTTATACCTTCGATCGAGTACAAGATGTCTGTTGATAAAAGAAAAAGGAAAAAAAGGAAGGCAAAAGGAGAAAGAAAGATGCAATTTCCAGTGGATTCAGTCTTTTTTTTTTTAATGGGACATTAAATGTTTATCGTAAGGAGAAACTGAGAAGTGACAGCTCCATTGTTTTCAGATTAAAAAAAAACATTTTCTTTTGTTCTGGAAGGAACATAAAGAACCTGTGCTCATGTCTGGGCTTTTGTTAAATCTGAGCAGCAAGTGCTTTCCATGCAGCTCTGAAAGAATTCTCAGCTGTGTGCTTGAGATAGAGGGATTTTTGTAGCCAAAACAAAATACTTTCTCTTGAGAACCAAGGAAAACTCTCACACATGGTCGGAAGAAGGCGGAGTGATGCTACACGGTTGTCGGACTGCATGGTGATTGGACAATGTGACTGATTGTTTTGAGAAAGTAGAAAAAGCTTTACTTTTAATGAGGTTAAAAACCATGGGGTTTCAGAGTCAGTTTTTACCAGATACATGCCAATATGATATTTCCAATGAAAGTAATATTTGAGGAACTTGTGTGCCTCAGAGTCTTTCTTGCAATGGATTTATTACTTGGAATCCTGACAACTGTGTTACAAGACTGCAGTATGTTCCAAAGTGCCCAGAGAATATACCCACGTAGAAATATGTGCCATCTGGGTCGTTCATAGGGAGTTTACATTGAAGACACTTCCCTCCCCCAAATTTGCTATAGTGACTTGCATCTGCCTCTGCCATACCAGATTCTTGCAACTTTTGAAGCTGAATGTTTATCCCACAATACAGAGCTCTCTATAAAAGTTTCTTTATAGAGCCGAGGTGGTTCAGTGGCTGGAGTGCAATACTGCAGCTACTTCTGCTGACTGCCGGCTGCCTGCAGTTTGGCAGTTCAAATCTCTCCAGGCTCAAGGTTGACTCAGCCTTCCATCCTTCCGAGGTGGGTCAAATGAGGACACAAATTGTTGGGGGCAATATGCTAACTCTGTAAACCACTTAGAGAGGGCTGTAAAAGCACTATGAAGTAGCATATGTCTAAGTGCTGTTGCTATTCTTTCAGTGGAGAAGCCAAAGTATTACAAATTAAGGGGAAGACTGATGGAATTTAAAAAACTAGAAGGAAAGATCCTGGGGAAAAAATCTGAAAGTGTAAACCTGGTTTACCGGAGGCACTGGAGAAATTTGGGGCAGGAATTGAGAGTAAAGACAATAGCAATAGACTTTTCAGACAAGATGACCCATTGTCTGAGTCGGGGGGATCGAGGGCCACAGGAGGCATCAAGCATTACACCATCATGATGCAACTCTGCCTTTTATAATCCTCAGACGTCAAATGTATTTACAAAAGGGTCAAAGGTTATATACTGATGTCGCAATGCTGCTTTCCTAGAGTTGACAAAAGGGTCAGATCCTGTGGATGTTTTTGCTAGAGGAGATCACAAGACCCTCACTTGACACCTTGGCATCCTTCAGTCTCAAAGGACTATGGTATTGTGCTCTGGAAAGAGATCCTAAAGTAGCATCTGGTGTGGCTAAAAAGGCCAATTCGAGAGTGGCAATCCTTCCACACTGAGGGCAGATACATTCTGTCCCCTCCCCAGCCCCCAGATTTTGCTGGTTCTGGGACTGCCTCTTCAGCCTGCCGAACAAGTGTCTCTTTGAATTGGAGAAGGCCAGTGACATGCGGTGAGGTTAATGGCTGGTGAGGCTGGTGACGTCATCAGGAAGGCAGGGAATGGGATCATGTGTGCTGGAGGCACACATGACTGCCTCCGCCCTCCGCAGCTCCCGGGCGCGCATGGACGGAGATAGGCAGAATGGCGCCGAGGCGATCCGGCGGGCGAGCGACCGAGGATCGGGCTGCCTCGCTCGCTCTTTCGTCCGCCCTGATCGCCTCGGCACCATTCTGCCTACCTCCGTCCGTGCGCGCCCGGGAGCTGCGGAGGGCGGAGGCAGAAATGTTGTCGGCGCTCCCGGATGACGTCATGGTCTATGATTTCCAGTAAACCCTGGCCTTTATTGACTTCTTTAGATACTTCTTTTCCCTTTCACAGGGTCATCTTTCAACTGGCAACCAACCATCTACCCAATAGAAGTTGCCAAAAAGAGAGAGTTAGAGCAGTACATGGTAAGATGCCCATCTGTTCTACATAATGGGTCACTTTGGAGTATCCTGCAGAGGAATGTCTACAAAATTACTCGGAGAAATATTGCCTCTGATTTTTGGAAGGGTTTGGACTAATCTGCCCCTCTATACTGTGTACGCTGGAGGAGCCGTTCCATGCCTTCCAATGATACATCTTGCCTAGTGTTGACAAAAGGATCAGATCCTGTGGATGTTTTTGCTAGAGGAGATCACAAGACCCTCACTTGTTGTTTTAAGATACCAGTTGATATAAATAGCAATAGCAATACCACTTAGACTTATATGCCACTTTTCAGACCTCTCTAAGCGGTTTACATATACACATTACAGCAGGGGTGTCCAAACTTGGGAACTTTAAGACTTGTGGACTTCAACTCCCAGAATTCTGGGAGTTGAAGTCCACAAGTCTTAAAATTCCCAAGTTTGGACATCCCTGCATTACAGCATATTTCCCCCAACAATCTGGATCCTCATTTTACCCACCTCGGAAGAATGGAAGGCTGAGTCAACCCTGAGCCTAGTGAGCTTTGAACTGCCAAATTGCAGTTAGCAGAAGTAGCCTGCAGTACTGCACTCTAACCACCGCGCCACCAAAGCTGATGAAATGATACTTGGGAGAAATCTGTCTGTACTCCTTCCCTTCCCCCCTTAAAAATAGTTGTTTGCTAGAAGTCACATGTTTCAACAATTATGAGTGCTATAGCAGTGAGAATCCACCCAATTCTCTCCCTAAGAAAGAATGCATTGGAAGAAAGGCAGTGAAGGGGGAACCAAGTCTTCTCTGGCCACCTGGAAAAACTCAGTAGAACCAGGCCCCTGTTATTTTTTAGAAGTCTTTGATTTTTGTCATTACAATGGTCATTTTCTTTAGTTTTTCTTTTTAAAAATGCTGCTAACCAAAGGGAATGTGCCACTCTCAAGAACCTGTAGATCTGTCTTACCCGGTGTAGTTCCCTTTGTTCTTAAGCTTAACTCTTCCCCCTTCATATCCTTATTAAGCTTGAATTTTCATACTCAGTCCCAAGTGAGCAGCAGATTGAAGGAGTAATTGTTCACAGCAGTTATGATTTAAACATTTTGCCTACTAACAAACACTTCACAATCGCTTCCAAAACAGCTGCTAAACATTTTGAGAAACAAGGAGGAAAGACCCAACTGGGGAATGAAGTTCTGAAGATTGTAGAAATGAGACAGAGGGCGGAGAAGAATGTGGAGCTGAGAGAATATTACAGGTTGAACCTAGGGAAGCAGAGAAAGAATGAAGCTGACAGTACTTGGTCTTTTGACAGCACGCAGGGATATTGTTGACATTAGTGTACAGCTCATATTAATCGCTGCACTTCTTCTGAACCAGCACCTCAAGGTCTTTTGAGCTTCACAAAGTGGGAATGAGGGACTCTTCTTCTCCCTCAACAACCATCTGTTGAACAAGTTCTGAAATTTCTTAATAGAGAAGAGAGTACAACAATTTGTAAGCCAAATGTTTGCACTGCTTAGTGGAAGCTTTTGGAGTATTTATTATTTATACTGGCCAAAAGGCAAGAGAGTTCTCCATGGGCTCTTCCTTCATGTCAACATTGCCACTCTAGATATTAACCTGAAGGTAGTTCTTCAAAGCTCAGATAAATACTTGATCATTTATGAGATTGCTTAGCAGACATTAGAAGTGGCAATCCTGAGATTTCTGCCCTTACTTTAAGGTTGAGAATGAAATGGGGGAGATCTCTTGAGGCAGATGCTCAGTGTTTTTGCTTTGCCTTCCTGGTTCTGAGAAGACACAAGGAGGCACATCCAGGCACAGTGATGATTTCAAGGAGGCGGACAAGATTGAAAATGGATGGCTTTTTTTCTTTTTTGTGGGATACTTATGTCAGTAAAGCATCCCTATTTTGTATTTTGGAAGACACCTTATAGGTCAAGCATTCATGCCATTGAAAACTGGAGGGTTTGCCATAATTTGGGAGTATTCCGGGTAGAAATCAGGCTGAGTAGGCAAAAAAAAAAAAGCTAGAAAGCTTTGATATCTTTAGTGTGGTACATTATAATATAGAAAATGGAAGACTTTTACAGATTATCTAAATTAACCTCATACTCACTGTAGAATTTCAAACTTTGCTACCCCTTGCAGGGGTCCCCAAACTTGGCAACTTTAAGACTTATGGACTTCAACTCCCAGAATTCTCCAGCCAGCTGTGCTGTGCTAAGTCCACAAGTCTTAAAATGGCCAAGTTTGAAGACCTCTATGATAGATGGCCATCCAGTCTTGGTTTGAAAACCTCCAGCATAGAGCTCATATATTCTAAGCAGATTGTTCTACTGAAGCCATGAAAGGAGTCCTCCCAATATTCTGCTGAATCTTTGTGTTTTGATTTTCATCTATGGCCCCTTGTCTTACATACTGGTAGTTTCGACAGAGAACCAGGCCACTCATCATTTCTCCTTCTGTCTTCTCCATTCTTCTGCAGAAGGCTTGGTCTCTTCAACTTCTCCATGACTTTCTTAAATTACGAGGCCCAGAACTGGATACAGAACTCCAATATAATAAGATTATTATCTTTGTTAGTATAGATCCATGATGGTGAACCTATGGCATGCGTGCCACAGGTGGCATGCAGAGCCCTTTCTGCGGGCACATGAGCCGTCACCCCAGTTCAGCTCCACCGCGCTCCACCGCGCATGTGTGTGACTCTTGCTGGCCAGCTGGTTTTCGGGTTTCTGTCGCGCATACATGGGGAGCAGGGTGCATGTAGGAGACATGCATGGTGGTGGAGCGCATGTGTGTGGGACATGGGGGTGTGCAGGGGTGATGCACATATGGGCAGGGGGAGCGGGGGATCACACATGCACAGCATGGGGAGCGTGGAGTGGGGTGGTGGTGGCGCACGCGCATTGCATTATGGGCCCGCGCACTCTTTTGGCATGAGACGACAAAAAGGTTAGCCATCACTGGTATAGATTAAGACTAGAAATTTTACAGATGCAAATTTTCATCTACTTTATTACACAAAGATATATTTGCCGCTTAAATATACAGGTATATGGCTTCCCTGACGTATATTAAGCCAGGCAGAAGAAGAGCTTAAACAATTCCAGCATCCATACTGCTCTTTGCAGATAGCCCATATTTTCCTTTTACTTCCTTTTCTTGCAAGTAACCATGCTTGCTATAATATTAACAGATAAATTGTGAGGAGAAACTTAATGGATGAGGAATGCCAGTTATTTTTCCTATGTGTTTGTTAGCCTCAGCATATTTTTGACAGTATGGCCAAGTTATTAAAAGCAAGCTCTATGCGACAAAGGACTAAAGTTAATTATGGGGGGGAAATATAAATTAGTATCCTTGTTCCTGCCTTGACAGCTTAGATTAGATTAATTACAAGCAACAGGATATTGCAAAAGGATATATGTTTTTTCCCATTGTTTCCCATAGTGCTGTATAAAATAATAATAATAATAATAATAATAATAATAATAATAATAATAATAATAATAATAATAATAATAATAATAATAATAATAATAATTTTATTTGATTAGCCGCAACCCTCTCCCGAAGGACTCGGGGCGGCGTACAATCAAAACAGATAAAAATACAGATAAAGACACACATACATACATAAAGAACAAAGACATATACATGTGCATGGAGGAGGTAGACTCATAAGTGAAAGACAATTTAAAAACACAATTTAAAATCCCATTAAATAAAATTACTGAATTAAAAAACCCATCAGGAGCGTTATGAAGTTATGATTGAGCCAGGCCGGCTATTTGGAATAGGTGGGTCTTGAGCTTTACACGGAAGGAGCCGAGGTCAGTAGTGGTCCTAATATCCGGGGGGAGGTCATTCCACAGGGCTGGGCCCACCACAGAGAAGGCTCTGCTCCTAGGCGCCGCCCCATGGCACTGTCTGGTGGACGGCACCTGGAGAAGTCCCTCTCTGTGCGAGCGGATGGGTCGTAGGGATGTATGGGGCAGAATACGATCCCCCAGGTAACTAGGTCCTGAGCCATGGAGCGCTTTAAAGATCGTAATCAAGACCTTGAAACGCACCCGATAGACCACAGGAAGCCAGTGCAGCTCGCGCAGGAGAGGTGTCACATGGGAGTACTTAGTACTCCCCATAATCACCCGCGCGGCTGCATTCTGGACCAACTGCAGTCTCCGAGTGCATTTCAAGGGAAGCCCCATGTAGAGAGCATTACAGTAGTCCAGGCGAGACGTCACCAGCGCATGGGTGACTGTGCGTAGGGCATCCCGGTCCAATAGGGGGCGCAATTGGCGCACCAGGCGAACCTGGTGGAATGCCCCCCTGGCCACGGCTGTCACATGGTCATCCATGGACAGCCTAGCATCCAGGAGGACGCCCAAATTGCGCGCCCGCTCCACGGGGGCGAGTTGAATGCCCCCAATGGCCAGAGATGGGATTAACTGGTTGAACCGGGGGGCCGGAACCCACAGCCACTCCGTCTTGGAAGAGTTGAGCTTGAGTCGGTTGTCATCCATCCAGACCCGTACGGCTTCCACACACCGGGACATCACTTTGACGGCCTCGTTGGGGTGGTTCGGGGTGGAAATGTACAGCTGAGTATCATCAGCGTACAGATGATATCCCACCCCGAAACCACGGATGATCTCACCCAGCGGCTTCATGTATGTGTTGAACAGGAGTGGCGAGAGGACCGACCCCTGTGGCACCCCACAAGTAAGGGGGCTTAGGGTCAACCTCTGCTCCCCTGCCAACACACGTTGCGTCTGGCCAGAGAGGTAGGAGCCGAACCACCGCAAAACGGTGCCCCGGGCCCCCAACCCCTCCAGTCGGTGCAACAGGATACCATGGTCGATGGTATCAAAAGCCGCCGAGAGGTCTAATAGGACCAGGATAGAGGAACAACCCCTATCTCTGGCCCTCCAGAGATCATCCACCAACGTGACCAAGGCCGTCTCTGTACTGTGCGAAAGCCGGACTGGCGCGGGTCTAGATAATCATTCTCCTCCAGATGTCGTGGGAACTGAGAAGCCACCACACTCTCTACAACCTTCGCCAAAAAGGGAAGGTTGGAGACAGGACGATAATTGGCCAGCTCCGTAGGGTCCAGGGAAGGCTTCTTGAGCAAGGGTCTCACCACCGCCTCTTTCAAGGCGGCCGGAAGAGACCCCTCACCCAACGAAGCGTTCACTAGGCCCAGGAGCCAGTCGCGTGTAACCTCCCAGGATGCCAGTACAAGCCAGGAGGGACACAGGTCCAGTAAACATGTGGTAGGTCGCAGTCGTCCACGCAATCTGTCCAAATCCTCGATGACAACCAAGTCAAACTCCTCCCAAAAAGGTTTCTCAAGACTCGCCACTGGCGTCTCGACTGGGCCACTGAAGGGGACCCAATCCTTCCGGATTTGAGCGACTTTATCCTGCAGATATTTCCCAAATTCCTCTGCCCTACCCTGTAAAGGGGCCTCCCGCGGCCTCTGAAACAGAAGGGAGCGGGACACCCGAAACAGGGCGGCAAGGCGGTTCTCTGCGGATGCAATGAGAGCGGCACAATATTGACATTTGGCCGTTCTCAATGCCACTAGGTACGTCCTTAAATGGGCTCGTACCTGTGCTTGGTCAAATTCGGATCGGGAGGATCTCCAACGACTCTCTAGGCATCTCTTGCGGCGCTTCATCACCCTTAGCTCCTCGGTAAACCAAGGAGCCAGGGTGGATCGTTGCCGCTGGAGAGGCCGCAAAGGCGCCACCTGGTTCAAGGCCCCGGTAGTCGCATTATTCCACGCGGCCACCAGGTCCTCTACCCGAGGGTGGGTCAGGGCTGCAGGAGGTGGCCCAAGCTCCGTCTGGAACCTATCTGGTTCCATCAGGCGCCTGGGGCGGAACCATCTAGTGTTTTCCGGTTCCGCCTCCCCGCAGCGAGGGGTAGCACCAGGGAAGTCAAGTCGGAGGAGTGAGTGATCTGACCATGACAGAGGAGTGATGGTTAAATTCACTCCTCCCAGATCACTCAACCACTGGCCAGAGACAAAAACAAGGTCCAAGGTGTGACCTCCCTCGTGTGTCGGGCCCTGAATCATTTGAGTCAGGTCCATGGCTATCATGGAAGCCATGAACTCCCAACCCCCCTCTGATGCTTCTCCCACCGATGGCAGGTTAAAATCCCCCATCACTAGAAGTTTGGGGGTCTCAACCGCCACCGATGCGATCAGCTCGAGGAGCTCAGGCAGGGTCGCTGATGTATGGCGGGGAGCCAGGTATACTATCAGCAGGCCCAACTGCCTCCCAGGGCCCCATTTCACAACAAGGGATTCACATCCGGACGTCTGTGGCACAGTGGACTCCCTCGGCTCTAAGTCCTCCCGGATAATCACTGCTACCCCACCGCCCCTTCCCCGGGCCCGGGGCTGGTGAAATGCTTGGTAACCTGGTGGGCACATTTCCACGAGGGGTAAACCTCCCTCATGGCCCAACCAGGTTTCCGTTATTCCCGCGAGGTCCGGCTCCCCCTCCAAAATTAGATCATGAATGAGGGGGGCCTTATTGACAACGGACCTCGCATTGCATAACAACAGCCTCAGGCCCTGGGCCTGCAGATCCTGACCACCTAGAACGCGGGGGTTGGTACAAGCGACCGGGTGTAACCAGCACCCACGGTCTCCCAACCGACTGCGAGTTGTTAATCTGTCCTCGTATCTGCCCCTCCCTACGACTGTTGGAATCAAAGAGCCCTGCATAGGAATGATATCCTCTCCCCCCTCCTCCTCTCCGCTCCTTCTGCTCATGACCCCACCTGGTGACCTGGCTCTGTCATCGCTCCTGATCTGACCCACCCACCCCTCAACCCCTAAACCCCTAAAAGATTTTAAAAAACATTTAACTAAAAACCCCCTGAGCCTCCGTTTCTTCCACCTCTCGGGGTCTATAAACCCGTCATCAAGGCGGGCCCTTGCAAGCGTCAAGGGCCATGCCTGCGAGAGGGGGGTCTCCCGCAGGCGGAGCAGGTCAAACCTCGAATAAATAATCTTAATCTTAGAATCTTAAAAGCACTAATGCCATGACTTTGCGATACCTCAGTATTATGAAACAAGAATAAATTGTCTTGGCTTGCATAAAATCAGGTGCATTAAACATAAGCTATGGAAATAAGAAGCTAGGCTGAGGAAAGGTTTTCTAAATGCAATATAAACTTTAGGTATCTCCTTTCACCTCCAATTTTAGGAAATGCACATCCCAAAAGCATAGTATTATGAAGTTTCATTGTCTTCGGGTTCCAAGGAAATAAGTTTCAATTATAGAGTAGAATAGAATAGAATTCTTTATTGGCCAAGTGTGATTGGACAAACAAGAAATTTGTCTTTGGTGCATATGCTCTCTGTGTACATAAAGAAAAATAAAATAGAATACATTCATCAAGAATCATAAGATACAATACTTAGTGATAGTCATTGGTTACTAATAAGCAATCAAATTATACTAGGAAACAAATAAAATAATATACATTTTAAAGATACAAGCAACATGGTTACAGTCAAGTGGAAAGAGATAGGTACTAGGAAGGAAGAGAATAATAATAGTAATACAGTCTTAGTGGATAATTTGACAGTGTTGTGGGGATTACCAGTAGTTGTTTAGCAGAGTGATGGCATTCGGGAAAAACTGTCCTTGTGTCTTGTTCTGGTGTGCAGTGCCTTAAAACGTCGCTTTGAGGGTAGAAGTTGAAACAATTTATGCCCAGAATATGAGGAGTTTAGATATTTTCACAGCCATCTTTTTGACTCTTTCTTGAGTTAATGCAATGAACAATGTTTTTCAATTTGGAAACTTGAAGATGTGTGTAAAATTCTCCATGCTGTCTGAGAGTTGATGTTCACATATTTTAAATATACCATGTTTGAAAAACACTGATTTAGAATAATAGTAGGCAATCATCTTCACCAGTAGGCTGCCAGATTTTTTTAAAAGAGTCCCTAAAGGACCCAAAATCTTTGTAGTAAATTATAGCAATATGATTTTCTCCTTCAAGAATAATAATAATAAATAAAGTTGTAATCTAATGATTTAGTTATTTTAGTGCATTCCACTGTGCAAAATATTAATATAGCTCTCACTTACTGAAATCACTACCAGCTCGTCATCACTCCTTTGCATAGCTTCTTCTGGTTCACTAGTTGTACCTTTTCCTGTATTAAAAGGTCATTCAGACAGCCACTTACCGGTGACCTTGTGAGTTGAGTATTGCAACAAACTCTACAGAATATTGCCTTGAACACTGTCCAGAAGTTTCAATTGGTCCCGAATGCGCAGTGATAGGCATGTCTTGTATAACTATGAAACAACTAATTCCCACAACACTGTCAAATAATTTACTAAGATTGTATTACTATTATTCTTCTCTTCCTTCCTAGTATCTATCTCTTCTCACTTATGACTATAACCATGTTGCTTGTATCTTTCAATTTATATTGTTTTATTTGTTTACTAGTACGATTTGATAGCTTATTAGTAACCTTGACTATTACCAATTGTTGTATCTTTTTATTCTTGATGAATGTATTTTATTTTCCTTAGAAACACTGAGAGCATATGCACCAAAGACAAATTTAATTTAAATTTAATTTTATTAAATTTATAGACCGCCCCCTCTCCCCGAAGGGACTCGGGGCGGTGATTTAATAGTATGGATCCATTTCAAGCTATTTAGCTCTCATCAACTAGCCATACCCTTACTGGGATTCGAACCAGGGCTGTATTGCATATTAGGCCGATGTAATTGCCACTAAGCCACAGGCTCTCCTCCCTATCCTTGTGTCCAATCACATTTGGCCAATGAAGAATTCTATTCTATTCTACCTCTACTCTGAGCTGCACTTGTTGCCAGGTTGCTTCTGGGTGCTGGTCATTACCTGGCATAGGGTCTGATTACTTGATGGAACACCTGTCTCCATAATATTTAACGGGCTAATTCAATCCAGCAGAGATGGTGATCTCTGGGTTCCTTGATTAAACATTGCTGTCTATTGGGAACCCAGAAGTGCATCTCCTTGGTCACGGTGGCTAAACTCTGGAATGAGTTTTCCCTAAAATGTGGATGGCTTCCATTCTGGTGGTATTTAGGGGGATCTTGGAAGACTTGGTTCTTCAACAATTCCTTTCAAATATCATACATATTTCCTCTCTCCTCATACTCAACTCTTTTTAATTAACAAAAGCAAAAATCATCCAAATCACTTTTAATCATTTTCAACAAAAAGGTGTGGTATTTCTTCTAAGGCTTCCGACTGCTGAAGAAAAAAGATTCCTGCAGCCTGGTTTCCTTGCAAGTTGTCTTTCACAGCAGGGGTCTCCAACCTTGGCAACTTTAAACCTGGAGGAACTCCACCAGGCTTAAAGTTGCCAAGGTTGGAGAGCTCTGTTCCAGAGCACATGTGGGGAATCTCCTTGGCTTCTCCTTGGCCAGAGCTTGATGCCACTTCAATGCTATCCCCACTTTTTGGAGATGTTTCAGTCTGCCATTTTTCTCTACCCAGAAAGTCCTCATTTCAGTTTGTAAACTGACTGAACATTCAGGAAAACCCCTCAGCTTTCTGACTAACTTTTTATGTCCGTTTTCAGAGTACTGCTTTTTAATAGTCCCATGGAATTGCAGTATATATTTATGTATCCAAATTATCAGATAAAACATAAAATCTCAGATACCATAAAACTCATGAGCTATGTTATTATAACCTTATTATTATAAGGCAGTTTTTTTTCTTAGATATCCAACCTCTACATTAGAAGAAAAAGCAGAGCTGCATTTGCATTAGAAAACTCCCTTTTAGCTCTAAATTTCAGCATTAATATATTAACTCACAGACACAATTTTTAACCCATGTCTCCTAAATGGTCCCACCAACACACTTTCAAACTATTTAGTAAGCCTGTATGAATCAAGCTTGGCACAATATTGAAGTGTCTGATTCAAATTGAGATTTGAGATTCATTTTGAATATTTGCTCATAAGCTAAAATGGGGTAGCATCTAAATAGCCAGATAAGTAACAGGCTTTGTTAGAATGAAAAGAGGGATGGCAAAAATTCCTGCACCACTTAACACAGAAATAGCCAAAGTGGCAAAACTGTAATACAGTAGGTTTGAAACTGAAACTAGGTTGTGCTGGATCAGAATGCCCCAAGGTCCTAATATCCCCCCCCCCCAGATGGGACTATTCAAGAGTTCAATAAATGGCCAGAGGTCAAAGGGGATAAATAGGTTGATAGAAATCAATCAATCATATTGAAATTCTGAAAAACTCCATGCCAGCTTCCATAGCTGGGTGATCAACTGCCAGTAAAAGTGAGGTCGTTTCTATCAGCAGTGCTGTTTACTGGCCTTCTTCACCAGCACACTTTGCATTGTATGTGTATGTGACGTTTCACCCTCCCCCTTCTTTCTCATCTTACTTTCAGGGAAGGATAAACAGAAGTGTAGTATTTCTGTTTACTTCTCAGTGTCCTCTCCCACCTCTCCAATCTCCAATTAAATGTCAGTGTCTTTGTTGACTCTCATCAGATGCATCTTTCCAATTAATATTAACCATTTCAGTGAAAAAAAGTATGTTAAATCTTCTATTTTGCCCATTTTAATTACCTATTTCGATGTTATTGTTATTCTTTATGGTACAATCAGCAGCCGTTGATTTTAGTTGTTCAAAGGTACAAGGGCTCTAAAAAAAGTCAACTGGTCCTCACACAACAGCATCCTGTCATGTGATCAAAATTTGGACACTTAATAATCAGCATGTTTTTACAAAGGTTGCAGGGGTCCTGGGGTCACATGATCACAATTTCTGACCTTCCCATCTGGCTTCTGACAAGCAGTCAATAGGAGAAGCCAGATTTGCTTAACCACATGATTTACTTAACAATTGTGGTGACTCACTAAACAACCATGATAAACAAAGTCATAAAATTGGGCAAAACTCATTTAATCACCACCTTGCTTACCAATGGACATTCTGGTCCCAACGGTGAACGTAAGCTGAATATTACTTGTATTAATTAAAGTACTTAAATGATTTTAATGTAATAAATATTTGGGGGTTGATGAACAATTTGAAACTTTGTAAAAGTGTGGATGATATAAAAAGTCTGGGGAACCTGGGCTTGATTAATGTAGAAATTAATGGATGCCTCTTAGAAATGTGTGATATGGAAATGGCTAATATTTTGCTTCTTTTATCTATTCTTTAAGATGACTAGGTATCACCCTCAGAAGCTAAAACAGTCTCAATTTTTAACACCATCCCACAGGTTTCTTAATAAAGATGACCTTTCCAAAAACTTGAGAACCAGAAATAATTTAACAATTCAACTACACCTGAACAATTGTAGTTCTATACAAGATTTGTAAATTGCTTTGTAGCATTATATCACACGTGCAAGACTAGAGAAAAGATGTAGAAAGGAAAGAGATGTAACAAAAATAGTCAGATTTTTCTATAACACAATTCAAGTTTATTCCATTCATTCCTGCAACACAAACACTGTATCATTTAGCAATCTGATGTCTATGAACCATGATAATGATAAATCAAACTGTTGTCAAAATGGTTACATCGTGGAAAAGTCAAATATCAAAATGCACAAAGCACTATTTTCCCCCCACACTGGGGTAGAAAGATGATTGTTTTCCCATTTATAAAATATAAGACTGTTCAGTTGAAGATTCTGCATGCAACACTGGAATTGCTCAACTAGGACATTCTATTCTTACCAGCTTCTTCTATAGATCAATTCATCTACTTAGTACTGTACTGAAGAACAAAAACCAAGTCATGAAAGCAATGCCTATAACAAAGAGGAGCAGAAAGTTTTAAAATGGCAAATTATCTTAAACAGAAATAGGAAACGAAGGAGACTGATACTGCACTGGATTTCTAGATTGGTAACTAGTGCCGATGACTCCCTTAAATGGGGGTTGGGATGGGATACTTCAACAGTGTTCACCAAGAGCTAATATCATCAGAAACTGGCAACAATTTTAGGATATAAACCACATCTTAGTACAAATAAAATAAAATAAAAATCTAAAGTTAGACTGATTTCTTAAATGAATAGCAGAGGAAGGGCAAATATATTTTTATAGCCCTGAACAAATAAGTATAAGACAGGTGTTAAGAGCTATTCATTGGAATCTATCTGTAGATGTGCAAGGAAAACATGAGCAAAAAGAGTTGTGCGAAAGAAAGTGGGCAGAAAGAGGCACAAATGCTCCAACATATCTGATGAGAGGGAGAGAGGGAGAGAGAGGAGAAAGAGAAGAAAAATTTGAACAAACAATAATCATAATTTATGCTTCACTAAAATAGAATGATATTATTTCATATCCCTTCAAATGTCAACTAGTCCACGTCGATTAGGACAAAATATGTTTAATTTTAAACTTAATCTGAAATTCAATTTATTGGATTAGTATTTTTCAGTTTACCATAGCACAAAAAGGTGAATATGTGATTATGTAGACTGTGCATGCAAAGTTTATTATTTTTATATCACATTTCTGCACCAATACAAAAATATATTACATAGATCTACTTTTAAAACAATCTTTGGAGAATAAAGCTTATTCCCCACGGATGCTGGATAACTGATCTCAGTATAACAGGTGATATCTGTGATAAGGGACAAAAAGATACAGTTTAAGATGCAATATTAACATTGCTTAACAAGTCCATTTCCCCAGTTTTTTTTCTGATGAGAGGATGGTACAATAGTGTTAAATGTTTTTAAACTGAAAAGCTACATTCATTATATGAAACGTGCTAGACACCAGAACTTCCTAGATGACAGTCAACATTGCACTGCACACTTTGTTCAAAGCCAATAAAAATCTTAGTGGGAAGTTTTTAATATTATGATACAAAATGTATTGACTTTTTCCAATAAGAATATCTAAATGCTATTTGACCTAGCATCCCAATCAAGATATTAGCATACTACAAATCCATACCTGTGAATATTTTTAAAGCCCTACATTGAAGACTTGTGAAATTACTTGTATAAACCATAATCTGTTACTGGGCAGTAGATGCAACCTGTCATTGTTCAGGACTGTTTTATCATTTGTATACAATTTTGATCATTGTCTGATGCAATGGTTTAATAGTAAATCAAATCCCCTTTCAAAGATACATGCTTTTAACCAGATTAATGTAGCAAGGATGATGCTAGGAGAATAGAAGCTCCTGCCTTCTTTAAAACAAAGTTAATTTGAGTCATTTTATTAGGGTATTTTGAATTTAAACCATGAAGACAAAGCTACCATCCTCTAACACAACAGTTCTGGAACAGTCACTTTGTTCCAGTGTATTTTACAATGTTCTAGGGCACTCTAATCATAGGTTTTTCAAAAGCTCTATTCCAGAAGTAATTGGTTTGCATCTTAGAAGGTAGAAAGCCCATGATTTTAATCATTCTTTCAGCACCTCTGCTGGAGATTTGCCCTGCTTGTATTATTTGTTCCTTGTTAATAATGGCATTAAATTATTAAATACTGGGACATTATCAGCAAAACCCTTCAGCATTACATAATCTATTTAAGGCACAGGGACAGAACTACAGAAAAACTATCCCATTGCCTTGCTTGTTAAGTGTCGTTACAACAGTGCTGGGCTGCTAATTGCTTTTACATATTAGAAAATAAAGAACAGAGTTTCCATTTTAAAAACTTTCAGCAAGTCATTTACAAGCTACATTACAGACCACATTCTTCTCCCCTTCCACAGCATAAGTATACTTTTGCTAGAAATGGGGGAAATAGTTCAGGGTAAAAAGTCCTAAAGAGACACCAATTATATGTATTTCTACTCTCCAAACATGTTCTCCTTTTGATAGAGGTAACTAACTAGACTGATTTACTGTGGTTTTTTTCCCTCCCTCTCCAATATTTAGCTGGAAAATACAAAGAGTGATAGACAGGCAGCAGTGTGAGGCCACAGGAGACATATTAGATCTCAGTCCATCCGTCACTGAAGAAGGGTTTTGATTGCCTGATTGTCAGTGGCTTCAAAGGCAGTTAGTCCATCTGGCCCTTTCACAGTCTTATCAGCACCCTGTAAAAAAAAAAAGGAACTGTCACTTTAGGAAAAACTGTCACTCTTTGTTATATACCTGATTCTCCAAGTGATGATCTGTGCAATCAGCATGCAAGCTCTTTTGGTTTCTAGAACTTACCCAAATGCTGCTGAACAAAGGTAAAAAAAGTCATTGCTTCATACCGTCAATAGAGTCTTTATTGTAGTAGTGCATCTATTCATATATTTTTCAATATGAATTTATTTATTTATAATATGAATTCTATGTGTTTTCCCCAAAAAACACATTGTTCATTAACGTAGATACTAGTTCTTGATGATTTCCCAATGTAAAGAGCATATTTATCTAAAAAATTGCCAGGCTGCCTGATTCCATGATGATTCTAGAGAGAAGAACAAAACACCAGCTATGAACCATTTATTTAAAAACAATGGGGAGGGGGATTCCACAATCACCCTGTCCCCAAGTCCTGGGAGAATAAGTAAGTTTGTAATGATTTCTAAAGAGATAGATGTGAATCTATAATAATCTTTTGGGGAAATACTGTTCCAGAGGGCAGGAAATACTGTTTTAGAGGGCAGTAAAAGCATTGGCATGCTTCCTGGGCCCCACAAGATGACATTGTTTAACTTATGTACTAGCAGAGTATACCAATTCTGCTAAACTAGAAGGGCAGAGACGACTGGAGATAAGCGGTCCCTCAGATAGCCAGGGTTTATATCATTAAAGGCTTTTAAGGTAGCAATCAGCACCTTCAATTGTACCCAGAAGCTCCCTATTTGCCCATGCTGGACCAGCTGAAGATTCCTGATGGCCTTTGAGCCGGTGTTGGAAGGAAACTGGTGTTGGAAGGAAGATGATTACCACAAAATGGTTCCTCCCTTGTTCATCCTACTTAAGCTGTTCTAAAAATATACTGTGCCAATAGTATTAAAAGCAGCTGAAAGAGCAAGAAATACTAAAATGGACATACCAGCCCCATCATTGCTTCCACAAGAAATCAGCAAGAATCACTAACAATGTCTTTGTGACAAACCGTGGCCTGAGATTCAAATGAAAAGGACCCAAAAGATCCATTTCCTGCTCTGGAGCTGGACCAGACCACCCTCTCTACCAACCTGCCTAAAAATGATAGGCTGGAGACTGCACAGGGATACTCAAGGCATCACAAAGGACCAATGAATCCAATGATGAGTTGAGAAGGTATACCACAGCCTGCTTCACAACCACTTACAGTTCAAAAGTGAATGAAAAGAGAGGCTTGATGGCACTGAAAAAAGTGACTTACAACTGGTCCTTGTATTTATGACCATTTTAGTGTCTCTGTTGTCTTGTGATAAAAATTCAAATGCTTGGCCACTGGCATGAATTTATGATGATTACAGCTATTTGTAACCTCCTCAGCATCTCCCAACAAGCAACAACAATGAAGGAAGCCAGATTTGTTTAACGACCACCAATGTATGACTGTTTAATGATCGTTTGATGTTAAAATGGTGTCAGAAAAAATAACTTAAAAAATAACGTCCTTGAAATTATGACAATCACATCACCTCAAGGCCAAATGATCACAATTTGGACATTAGGCAACCAGCTCACTTTTACAATGGTTGCAAAATTTTACAATCACATAATTGCTATTTGCAGTCTTTCCAAGCTGGTTTCCAAAAAGCAAAGTCAATTGGAGAAGCCTGTTTTGCTTAACAACTGATTCATTTAATGGCCATTTGATTCACTTAACCACCATGGTAAAATGTTTCTGAAATTGGGTTAGATCATGCAATGAATGATTTGCTTAGTAACTGCATCACTTAGCAACTAACATCCTGATCCAAATTGTACTTATAAATATGTTTACAGTTTAGCATATGTGAACATAGCCCAAATGCCTATCAGTAGTTCTCACCTGGTGTATTAACAATTGTCAGTCTGAAATAAGTTACATAATTCAGAATGGGATAAATGAGATTTTATTTCAGAAAGTTTGTCATTCTGTCTCTCTCTTTCTCTGTGTATGTATCTGACAGAAATAATATAAACCAGCAAAAAAGAACAGAGTGAGAAACAGTATCTGTCTTAAATGGTTGCTTCTAAACTGCTTGAAAAAGAAGCCATGTTGAAAGAAACTAATGTTTTTTCCCAGTATACTGAATTCAATATTTGTACAGTTAAATATTTAACTATGAAATCAAGATAGATTTTTATTACAACAGAAATTGAAATCATGCTACCTTGCCATATGAAGTTTTCAGGAGCCTCATTTTTTCCTTTGAAAATGACTTTATACAAATGACACTTGTGCTTGAAATTGAAACAGTGTAAAATTGCTACATTGGTCTCTCTTTGTATAAAAATATATTTGAGCTAAGAACCTTTAAAATAATATTTTCCAAAATACCCTAAATTTTGTAACACATTATATATATATGTGTGTAACACTTAAATTTAATAGGATTTTTCCTATTTGCTTATAGTTTTTAAATTGACAATATCAACATGAATGACCATTCATAGCATAAGGTCCACTTATACTCTACTAAATTAGGTAAATAATTTTAGAATAAAATAACTACTCTAAACTTTATGTTATACATACAATAGCTCAAGTCAATGACCAATAGAAAGTGATTCTAAAGACCAAATCCTGTTATTCCTAAATGTTTCAGAAGCTCTGCACTTCATTAAATGCTTTCTTCTTTCCTTTCTCACCTAACTTCTTTGATCTATCTGAATTTCTTTCTGGTATCTAGTCCAAACTAGGCATCCTTAAAACTTCTGACAAAAAGATCTTGAAAAATGAAATTTACTAAGTTGGTACAATTGTCAGAATGATACTATCATACGTTCTCACCTTTGACAGAAGTAATTTCACACAGGACATATGATCTTCATAAACTGCCGAAAGAAGTGGAGTGATACTGTGCTTATCTGGAGCCTATAAAAAGAAATAAATAAAGCTGAAAAAAACAACCCAAATTGATTCATGCAAATATCACATTATTGGCAGGTTACATTTTGCTAAAATGTAAGTCAATTATGATAATGTGAAGCAAGAAAGGGGAAATGGTCTTTACTTGTACAAAAAATTCTTTATCTACAATAGTTACTTAAAATTTGGATCAGGAAATTGCTAGAAGAGGACTGACAAACAATAATTCCTTTTGCTACAAATATTATCCATCCCTATAGAAGTTTTCAATGTGTTTTAAGACTGGCTCGGGCAAAATTATTTACCGTAAATAGGAATTTGGCAGGGGAAGTTGCAGTGAAAAATGTATGCATCCCATTTTATGCATTTAAAACAGCTATTTGTCTTAATCTAATAGATAAATTTATCTATCATATTGCCTGAATGATTTTATTCAACATACATTAATATCAGCTCCCTTTAGTAGAAGAAACTCCAGAATCTCAAGCTGTCCACAATCTGCTGCATAGTGAAGAGGTTTTCTCCCACCTTCCAATGTCCGGTTAACATCTTCACCCTTTAGAAATTTTTTTTAAAAAAGGTTAATTATCCTGTGTAAAATATTTTACTTCAAACAGTCATAACAGGGAGGTCAATAGTCTACAAGTTCAGTCATGGCAACTTTTCTTACTGATTCAAAACATTTCACAGTTTATCTAAGTAGCTTCTTCAGTCTGAGCAAGTTGTTAGGGAGACCCCATATACACTATATTGCCAAAAGTATTCGCTCACAACTGATTCTGATTATGTGGATGGGCGAGTGAATATTTTTGGCAATATAGTGTATGTCCTTCAGGGAAATTTAATTTATCATCTAATCTGAATAGGCTTGTTAGATGATTAGGCAGAAAGCTGTTAAGACATAAAGGTTTCCATTCCTAAGTCCTATACCCTAAGTGGTTTGTTAAATGTGTGGCCTTCCTGGTGAACCTATGAAGTGGTCTTAACCTTGGGGACTGATGAAACAGCAGCATAAAAAATAGGGGACAGCTTGTATCTGAAGCCTCCACCTCTATTGAAGGAAGAATTTTTCACTTTGGCATAAATAGATTCCTTCACTCCTCTCTTAAACTATTTTCCAAAAATGTAAACGTTATTGTCCAATATCCATTACATGTACAGTTAAGAAATCTCAAGGCAAACAATGAAAGCATTTTTGCTTTCATTACATTATGTTGTGATGAAATGAATAAAATAAATTATTTGTTGGGCTCAAGAGATTTCTGGTAGTTCATGGATGCCGAGGCTGTAAAAAGCATAACTGTTATTTCCGATGTGTGCTACTCAAATATATTTTAAAATAATCTGCAGGGCCAAGTTTGGTCTAGGCACTTATTTAGATAGAATTCAATATAACCTTATATTCCTTTGTACGTTAGGGAATAGTTTTGAATTGCCATTATTTCTTACAGTAGAACAAACACAGTATTTCAATTTTTCTCCATCAGAACTCACAATATTTGGAATATTTGAAATTTTGTTGCACTGCAACACTAACTAAATTAAAATTCTCATGGAATGCTCTCAGTGGGCTATTTAGTTCCAAGCAAATGCAAAGTTCTAGTCAAAACCTGAACATACCCTGAAGGTTTATCATTATTAGAACTTCTGAAGTATGGATGTAGTTCTCAGCTTCATGCTACATGTTGCCACTAGAAGAGCTCTTTCATCTTATATCTGGGTAATTTTAGTTATCTAGCCATTACTGAGAAACACACAAAAGCGTGAAATTGGTTGTTTCACCAAATAGTATTTAGGGACATACTATCGAAAAATAAGTAGTCCTTGTCAGAAACTTGCTCCTTTCTTCTTGTAGCGTGTCCACTCAAAATTGTACAGTTGTGTAGTCACAGCTTTTAATATAAATGCTTAACAACTAATAATTTATATATCTAAATATTTTAGCATTTCCAGGTAATATGATCTCCTTGATGTTAAGCAATGGCCACTTTCCAGGAACATAGCAATTCCTTACAATATACTTTTCAGTGTGCTCCTTCATTAACAGAGGACAGAACTAAAACTCATTGAAGCAATAATGCTGATTACTTTTTTGACACAAAGTTCTAGAACTGATAAGCATACTTTTTATAGGAATTCAAAGGATTACAGATAATGTAGATATTGTGCTTCATATCCCAAATAATACCCTCGATAAAGTATAATCATTTAAATTCTTCTGTTCATTTGCCATCTCAAACTGTAATAGGGAATTAAATGTTTGTCTTAATCCATTCAATGCACTCTGGGATCAATCCATTAAAAATACAATGAATAAATGGACTGATAAATTATTTAATTGTGTGGCAGTAAGTTTATAATTTAAAATGCTTATTACTTTTCCTTGTGATTATTAAAAAAAGCCAGATATCTTTGCTTTTGAGTCTGCCTTTTGCATTTTCCCTATTGTTCAAGTAAATTATTTTCTGAAAACCGAATTCAATCAAACTACTAAAAAATATTCATCAGTACAAATGCCTTCATCCCTTGAGGCTCCTATATGCATACTTTTTTAGTGTGATGACACCCACCTATCTTAAAAAGCAATACAATAATACATCTTCTCTCTCATTCAATCCATTTAAAGGCTCTTTTAAAATCAATATTAACCCTTCTTTTCACACAGTAACATGGTACATGGTAAGAAAAAATGTTTCAGAAGCAAAAAATTGAATGGAATACATTAATTTATCTTACTTATTTTGGTAATAAAACATGAAAGGGCTTTGAAACATGACAAGGATGGGACTGCATATATACTGCGACCGTAAACATTTTACTTGACAAAAATACAAAATTCTTAAGGTTTAAAAGACAAAAATGTAGAAGTGGAATGGTCAGCTGAGTGATCTTTGCATTATATACTATATTTTATAATATATAATTGCACAAAGCACTGCTCTCACAGAGAGTATTTGGAGGAGTCAGAGGCTTGGAGAAAACTACTGGAAAGAACAACAGGTACTAATGTAAGAGATCAGCAAAGCTACATATTAAGAGTCAATGTTGCTAAGTAAAACTTCAGAGGGCCTATTCTAACCTACTGTATCACAATGGATCTCACTGAGACTAGTAAACAGTACCAAAAGAACATAAAGCTACGATTCCTCTTCAGCTTGGACTTTTAATTTCGTATCCATTTGGGTGAGGTAATATAATTTGAGGTTATCAATATGCTGATAACACCCATGTTTATAACAACAGTTCAGACTCTAAGGGAGATGATGTCAATGTCCAGCTTTAATGTTTGGAATCTATAAGTGTCTGATACAAATGAAACTAAACCCTAATAAGATGTAGTTACTATTTATACTGCGGGATTTTCTATCAATTGCAGTGCTAGAGGAGCAGGCATGCTTTTTGAAAGAGCAGGTTTGTCTAGGACAGTGGTCGGCAAGCCGCGGCTCGCGAGCCAAATGCGGCTCTTTAAACATTTTAATCTGGCTCTTCTGTGTGCCGGGCGCCCACTTCCCTCCCTCCTCTCAGGCTTCGGAGGGAAGCTTCTGCAAAACCCCGGCGAGACAAGTCTCCCAGGCTGTAATTTGCCGAGCTGTACGCGCGCGCCTGTTTTCCACGGTGTGGAGCAGCGGCGAGATTCTGGGCGGCAAGCGATGATTCCGGGGGCCATCAGTGGGGGGGCAGGGTCCCCCCTCGCGTTCTTCATCTTCCCGGATGGCCCCCAGAATCATCGCTCGCCGCCCAGAATTTCGCCGCTGCTCCACGGCGTGGAAAACAGGCGCGTGCGCACAGCTCGGCAAATTAAAGCCTGGGAGACTTCTTGTCACTCGCCAGGGCTTTTGAAGAAGCTTCCCTCCGAAGCGTTCCGAGGGAGGGCTGTAAACTTCCCTCCGAAGTCTTGGGAAGTTCTGAGGAGCCCCCCCAAGCCAAAACGCCGCTGCCAGGTAGTTAAAAGTACCTCTCTGATTCGTCTCTGTCAGTCTCTCTCTGATTCCCTCTCTCACTCCCTCTCTCTGTCTGTCTGTCTCATTCACACACACACACACTGTGGTCACCTTGTTGAGTGTTCCAATCACATTTCAAATGTGATTGGAACACTCAACAAGGTGACCACAGTGTGTGTGTGTGTGTGTGTGCGTGTGCGTGTGTGAATGAGACAGACAGACAGAGAGAGGGAGTGAGGGAGGGAATCAGAGAGAGACTGACAGACACACACACACACACACACACACAGAGGGGGAGGGAGGGAGAGAAAGATAGACAGACAGAGAGAGACACACACACAGAGTGAGTGATTAAGTGAATGAGTGAGAGACAGACACACCCACATACACAGAGTGACAGAGAGAGAGGGAGGGGAGAGAGACAGAGGGAGAGACAGAGACAGACACACACACACACAGAGTGAGTGAGACACACACACACACACACACACACACACAGAGTGTTAGAGATGGGGGAAGGAGGAGAGAGAGACAGAGATACAGAGAGAGAGAGACAGACAGACACCCAGAGAAAATGACAGAGGGAGACAGAGAGGGAGGGAGGGAGAGAGAGACAAAGAGCCAGAGAGAGAGAGAGAAAGAAAAAGAAAAAAAGAAAGAAAGTGGGAGAGGGAGATGAAATTAAAAGCAACAACATACAAACCAAGGAAATGCAAGGCCAATGTTCACATTAGTGGTTGTGACTTTGTCAGTCATTGTCAGGATGTAATTTTCTCTACATTGTAAGGCAAATTTTACGGAATTTAACGTTATCGATAAATAATATCGTTCTAAAGTTTTTATTTTATTAGTTGTGTTATTTGTATCCTCCCGACCTATGTGGATACTTGCATGCGGAATATTCTCAATAAAAACTTATTGAAACTAAAAACAGTGTACCATCCTATGTATTTTCGGTTTTAAAAATGCGGCTCTCCAAATAAATTTCAATCGTGGTTTTGGCGAGATTTGGCTCAGTTGAAAAAAAAGGTTGCCCACCACTGGTCTAGGACAAACAACTCCAGCTGGAGAAAACAGCCGATGAAAGCTATGACTAGGGGACCTTTGCCCAGATTCAACTGGTGATCAATTACTCCTCTACAGGTAGTCCTCACATAACAATTGGGACCGGCAACTGTCGCTAAGCAACAAGATTGCTAAGTGGACAACAGGTGACTGAGACAGAATAACAACTTCACTTCAGCTAGTTATTAAGCAAGACATCATGTGATTGTGACTTGTGACTAGCTTCTCTACTGACTGTTTATCAGAAGCTGGAACTGAAACACACAAATGGGGTTACATGACATAAATATTTGCCAATTGCAAAGTACCTAAATCTCAATCATGTGACCACTGGGATGCTGCAACTGTTAGGTATGAGGACTTGTTATAATTTTTTTCAGCACTGTTGTAACTTCAAATAGTCCTAAACAGTTAAGTTAGGATAGCTGTATCTGATGCAGGCAGACCTAGCTACAATGATTCAGGTCCCATTACCACCCAATTGGATTACTGCAATTCACTTTGAATAGGGCTGCCTTTGAAGAATATTGCTGGAAACATATAACACCAATTCTATGGGCTCTGCAGTGGTCACTGATAAGTTTGTGAGTATAATTTAAAGTTCTTGCATTAACCTATACAATCCTTCATGGATATCCTTTACCCAATTACATCAGCCCAACCTGTGTATCAGCTGTGAACAGCCACTTATGATTCCACACTTCCAGAGTGTAAGGAGAGTTATGATTAGATAGTGCAGCCATGGAATAATTTCCCTCCGAACCTTCCCTATGGACTTCTAGAAGGCTATTAAAAACATAATTATTCTGGAAAACATATTCGTGATCTTGCCATTTTATTTTTTTCATTATTTCACTTTCTTTTATTAATTGCCATTTACATTGGTATTATGCATAGTTGTTTAAATTATCATTTTGCTATATTCAATCTAAGTCGCTAAGTCATTTGTACACAAAGGAATATTGATATGTAATAAATAAATAACAATTCACACATGGTACTGAAGGATTTTTCTTTTCCTTACTCTTATTTCCTTGTTTACCATGCTTTTTTAGGAACTGATAAAAGTCACTTTAGGAAACAATAAATCTCTGAAAAGCAAGACAGTTTTTAAGAAACTAATAAAATATAGGAGATGTACTATTCTGCCAGAGAAATATTTCTACAGAACTCACATAAATTTATGATAGTTATATTTGAAGATATACCCTCTAGTTCATATTCCTATGAGCAAATAATTCTATGCTAAAGTACACTAAACACTGTCCATCTTCAAAGACTATTTAAATACCTTCAGCAAAAGACAGCCCATTCATCTAACTAATTGATTCTGTTGCTTACTGTCTTACGGCATTGAATTTCTCCTAACATTCAACCCAAATTTATTGTTTTGCAAACCCTATAGATCTAGCCCTTGTCTGCTCCCGGAGCAAAGAACTAATTTTTATCTTCCTCTGTATTACAGGGCATTTGAAAAATGCCCTCAAATACTAATTCTAACTTCTCATTCTCATGCTGCTAATATTCCATTAAAAAACCCCAAGTAATTGAAGTATGATGGTGACTATCACTGTAATTCTCTTCAGATCAATTTCTTTACATTCTATTTAAGGTCTAGAACTAGCAGAGACCTACAGTAGGTATAGAGAATTATATTAGGAAACCAGTTTCTTGTAAGCTGGTTAATTATCTAAGCATGTAATTTTAAAATGTAGTGTTTTAGACAAGTATGCTCACTATTTTACCATTATGTTTTATAACATCCATCTTAACATAAGGAATTAGAATTCTATATAGAAATAGAACTATCATCTCCATTTCTTTAGGTAATTTGGGGAAAAAGCAGAGTATATTACCTGTTTAATGCTGCATGTAACTCCTAATTCCAGATTTTAAAAAATACCCATAGTTGACCCATTAAAAATGAGAACACTTCTGCATTGGAATGTGGTATTGCAATAGGATTATAATTACATGGTAGAAAATGCATGGACATCATTCAAATTATATTTTAGGTTATAAATAGCCACTCTGTGGTAATATGGCAGCCAATAAATTTGATTGATAGATAAATAAATAAATATAAAACTGCACTACTCATTTCAATACTACACCTATTGCACTAGGATATTTTCTCACATCATGAAGTAGTGTGTATTTTTCCATCTTCTTGAAAAATGATTGGAGAAATACTCCAATCACATGCAGAGCAAAATTTTATTTCATTAAACAAAACTATAAAAGACAAAAATAATCTTATTTTCATATGCTATTTTTGCTTCCAAGTAATTCTCAAATTTGCAATATGAAAAATAATCTTAAATTGGAAAAATTATGCCTAGAAAAGGCAAGGATTTCCCATTCTATTTTTTCTACCCAAGGTAAGATCTCTATCCCATCCTACAAAATCAGGGTAATTTGTATAGAGAGTAGAGAATATTTGATCCTAACTTTGATGAAACATTCCTGTCTCCCATCCATTTAAAACACAAAGCTTTGTCTTTTCCAGCCTCAATCTTGAAAGCTAGATAACCTTTCAATAAACTGCAATTCTGAAGTTCAACTTTTTAAAAAATCTAGTTTCTCTCATGAGTTAATAGCTAGAAGGATTTAACAATGCAATTTCACTGATAAACACTTGGAGTTGGGAAATAATCCAAGGCTACTTAAAAGTTTTGAAGCCACAGGTGGAAAATCAGCAACTCTTTCCACTATCTTTTTTAATTAGAAATGTGTTTTCTGACTCAGCTACATTTTTCTCAGTAGAAGACAGCAATTTAAATCTGTGCAGATTGGTTTGGTCACCATAAACAGAAAAGCAACAGAATAATGGAATCCTTCTAACATGTTGTTTTCTGTCCTTCTATTGAACAGTACATTCCATTCTGCTCCTTCTTTTCCACTAACCATTCAGATTTGGGGTTCAATGGAGATTGTAAGAGAAACAGAAAAGAAAATATTGTTCTATCACATAGCAAATGCATTACCAACTCTTGTTAAAGGAGATAATTTAACCTTTAGCGCTCTTTAACTACCCATCTAAACCAGGGGTGTCAAACTCAATTTCATTAAGGGCTGCATCAGTGTTGTGTTTGAGGTGAGGGTGGCCAGATATACAACACTCATATCATGGGTGCCTGTGGTGGCCCAAGAGCTCTGCCAGAGAAAATGGGCTGTTTCCAGGGTGGCCCTGCAGATCAGATCTAAGCACCCCCGGATCCGGATGAGTTTGACACCCCTGATGTAAACTTACTAAAGTTATTTTAATCCCTTCTCTTCTTCCCATTTCTACTTCATCACCTTCAATGCATTAAAGGAACAAACTTAACAGGAAGTTGCACCTCAGAGCCTCTTTTTCATCCTTGCTACTTTTTTTGGGGGGGGGGGGTTGGGGGGAAGGAGAAATTCGGTGTTTAGTACACGATTCAAATGCAAATCAGGAGACAGGCATGCCTGTAAACGAATTATAATGTGGAAAAAGGGTGTGGTTGCAGCCTCAATTAAAGAGAGAGAGGGAGTAGGGATGCGCTAATACTCCTGCCCCAGGTACTACGAGACCAACCAACAGAACCAGCCTTTGAAGACCCCGGTTATTCGCTGGGCGAGCGTGTGAATGACAGCTGACACACCTCAACGGAGCCGAAGGAAGGAAGGAAAGGTGGGCGTGGACCGGCCGTTTTCCCTGGAGCCGCGCGACCATCTTTCAAGGCCGCCTTATGAGCCGCCTCCAAGTGAAATCACTACCAAGATCCAGCGCCCCCCAGTGACGTCACCCAAGACCCCCCCCTCGGGCGCGAGAAAAGCGGTGGGCTACTAAGGAGGCCTCGCCCGCGAAGAAGACGCCTCCAGGGAGGCCCGAGTCTCCCACCTTGGCTTTCTGTGAAGGGAAAACAACCGCCCGGAATGTATGTGTATGTGTGTGTGTGAGAGAGAGAGAGAGAGACCCCCTACCACCACCCCGCGCGCCTCAAAAGGGACAATATCTCCAGCCTCGGGCCTTCCCAGCCTGGCTTCTCCCCCCTTACCTTGGCCACGTAGTCTTTCACCTCGTCCAGGTCGCCGTTTTTGAGGGCCCACATGAACTCCTTGTCGGACATGATAGCGGCGGCCGCCCTGACCGGGACTCGGCGCCAAAGGCCACGGTATGCCGCTCGGGCGAAGGGGTGAGGCGGGGCTGCAGCGGAAAAGGGCGGTGGCGGCGGAATCGACGGTTAGGCCGCTGTTTCTCGTGGGAGGGGGGCGCGCGCGAGAGCGACGGTTACGCCTCCCAATAACAGGCACTCTGGGCGCGAGGAGGCCGGAAAAAGGGAAACGCGACCAACATGAAGAGAAAAAAAAAGGTGGAGGGGCGGGTGTAATTAAACCGCTTGGTCTCGCCACACACCGCTTCCGCTTCCCCTCACCATTCGGGTTTTTTTCCTTTTCACCCACAGGCTTAGGCAAGCGCGCGTGCGCCGAAAAGTCGTTCCTCGTTCACCGCCTGGCTGCCAACGGCTTCCGTAGCCTGCGCGGGGCGGAGCGGCCGAGGGGTAAACCGGAACTAGAGCATCTGCTCCTTGAGGCCCCTGTAGGCTTTGAAGAAGTTGAAAGAAGCGGTTGCTTAGGAAACGTAGTTGGGCATGCGTAGAAGCCCGAGTTCGTCAATGGGACGAAGAATGGGACATTGAGTTGATAAGGAGTATGGCAAAACCTTACATCACGCAGTGGGCTAATATGATGGCTTACAGCCTGGATTCTAAGGAGGCCTAAACATCTACAAATTTATCTTTTTCAATTTCAGCACTGTTAGGATCTGTGTTCTTCCAATTCCCAGAATTCCCCAGCTAGCATGAGGAACTGGGAATTGAAGTCCACGTACCTTAAAAGTTTATTGAAGTTTACGGTTTAAATTGGTGGATGGGATAGGATTGGATTCTTTATTGGCCAAGTGTGATTGGACACACAAAGAATTTGTCTTTGGTGCATATTAAGTGTACATAAAAAGGCAAGACACATTTGTCAAGAATCATAAGGTACAACAATTAATGATAGTCATAGGGAACAAATAAGCAATCAGGAAACAATATCAATATGAATTTTAAGGATGCAAGCAACAAAGTTACGGTCATAAGTGGGAGGAGATGGGTGATAGGAACGATGAGAAGACTAATAGTAATAATAATGCAGCCTTAGTGAATAGTTTGACAGTGGGGAGGGAATATTTGTTTAGCAGAGTGAAGGCGTTCGGGGAAGCAACTGTAGTTGTTCTGGTGTGCAGTGCCCTATAGCGTTGTTTTGAGGCTAGGAGTTGAAACAATTTATGTCCAGGATGTGAGGGGTCTAAATATTTTCACGGCCCTCTTTTTTGACTCGTGTAGTGTACAGGTCCTCAGTGGAAGGCAGGTTGGTAGTAACTCTTTTCTGCATTTCTAATTATCCTCTGAAGTCTTTGTCTCCAGACAGTTGTAGAGGTGCATGTATAAAAAGGGAGAAATGAGAAGCCAAGTAGTCTTTTTTTCAAGATTTGCATTGCTTATCTAATTTTTATTAACATTAAAAAAAAACACTTCCAATATAGCAGAGACTTTATGTTATCAGCTCAAGACTAAAACGTTTGTCATATAACAAATACATTGATGCAATATGCAGCAGATTTTCTTCTTCTTCTTCTAAAGTTATATTCATCCAAATGCTGGATAAAAAAGTCAATCTCATGCTTGTAATATATCCTCAACTGTAATATAGTTAGAATATTTCTTTCTCTAGGCTTTATTTCCAGTACAAGTAGTTTTTGACATCAGAATTAGGACCAGAATTTCTGCTATTAAGGAAGGTGGTTAAGTGAGTCACACCCAATTTTAGACCTTTTTTTGGCCATGGTTAAGTGAATCACTTATTGAGAAAATAAGATGGTCATTAAGCAAAACTGGCTTCTTCCATTGACTTTGCTGGTTGGAAGATGGCTGGAAAAATTGTAAACTGTGATCAGTGGTAGGTTGCAAATCCCGTTCCAACCGGTTGGAATGGGGCAGGCGGCGTCCTCAGCGCTGCTCTGAGGAGCGTTGCGCAGGCGCTGTACGCACCATGCGCTTACACGGAAGCGCAGAAGCCTTTAAACACGGGTAAGGAGCGTGGGCGGGCAGGTGGGCCCTCCGGAGCACCGTACCAGAACGGTATCCGTTGCTCCGGGCTGGCTCCTGTACACCCGTACCGGGGCACACCGCCTGCAACCCACCACTGACTGTGATCATGTGAGCCTGGGATACTGCAACCAGTGTAAATGCATTCTGGTTGCCAAGCATATAAATTCTGATTACATGACTATTGGAATGCTGTGATGGTTGTGTAAGGACCAGTCCTTAGATTTAGACTTAAAATAATTTTATTGTCACTTTGAATGTACACAGATTGGCGCACATTAAAATGAAATTACATTGCATACAGCTCTCAAAAGGGTCTCTGCCTCTAATATAAACATAAACATGACAATAAATAAATATGCATGAACCCACATATATGTCACAGAGAAACAACACGGTCTAGTTTGGATGTATACCTGTACCTGGCAAGAGAAACACATCTTGCAAGTTTAGCAGACAGATGGCGTAGAGAACAAAGCTGTTAAAGAATCTGGAAGTCCTGTTAGAAATATTTTGAAACTTCCTCCCAGAGGGGAGGAACAAAAACAGACCATGAAGTGGATGTGCGGAGTCCCTGACAATACTTTGAGCTTTAAGCAAGTAGTGCTTATAAGCAGTATCCTGAATAATGGGAAGCGAGCTTCCTAAAATCTCGGCTATCCTTACCACTCTCTGTATGGACCTTCTATCTGAGGCACTGCTGTCACCAAACCAAACAGTGATGCAGTTTGTTAAAACAATCTCAATCGTGCTTCTGTAAAAAGGCATATTTTACAGCGTCACTGTAACTTTGAACGCTCACTAAATCAATGATTGTAAAGACTCCCTGCAGTCTAAGTTCTCTAAAGAACAGAGTGTAAAGAAACTACCATTAACACTAAATGAATAAATTACAGCACTGACCCCTAAAATTTTGGGGACCAGGGACCGGTTCCGTGGAGAGAGGTTTTTCCGAGGACCGGAGGGGATGTGGTTTCATGTGCTGCCTGCATCTCGCGGATGAGTCTTTGCTTGTTTGCATGGCCTGGTTGCTGGCATGCTACAGACCGGTGCTGGTTCAAGGACTAGGGGTTGAGGACCCCGACTTACAGTATAATTGTATAGTAAGTATATTGTGTTAAAATTTATAACAAAAAGAAAAAAGAAAAGAAAAGGACTCTAGCAAACCTTAGATGCACACCTTAACAAATGGATTCCATTGATTTAGGGGGGGGTGTGTCTTCGAATCTTCAGTAATTTTTGATTTCAATCTTAATTGGACATTGAAAATGCTTTATCCAGTGCTAATTCCACTGAAATCATAAGGACCCATTTCTGAATAAAACCACATCGTTCCTTTCTTCTTTCCGAAGGAAGGACTTGTACAGGTTTCTATGAAAGTATTATCCATTGATGTTGATATTCTTTGCCCTCTTGATAGGTGTGTATAGATTCTATCCTTAACAGGCTGGAAAATGGAGGCAAGTGATCGATATATTCTTTATAAAATTCTCCCCCCCCCCAGCTTCTGATATAACAGGTTTGAATTAATTTAAACCTACAAATGAAAATATTAATTTGATCTAGTTGTATCTGCAGGCTTACTTAGGAATAACCACTAAAATTAGAAGGATGCCCATTGATGTTATTTGGGCCTGTCACTAGATTTTGTGCTTAAATTCATGACATAAAATGTTAACTTTGAGTAAACCCAGAGTAAACTTTTTAAAAAGTTATTGTATAATTATGCAAATCTTACTAATGTCATATAGGTAACTCTGTTTAGCATTTCAGTCTTATGATACTATTTAAATGGAATGGTATGTGTCTTTAGGCTTGCAGCCTTAATGTTTTATATGCGCCTATTTAAAAATCTACATAGAATTTATTTTTACATAAACATTTTTATTTTTCAACAGTGGAATCCCTGCTTACACAAGTCTTCAAATTTTAGTTCATTGGCTGTTTGCCTATGTTAAGGAAATCTGGGCAGCATATATCATATCGATTGCTGTTTTCTCTACAGCAAAACTCCTGTGCAAAAACCTGGGATTCCCCCATTTACAAGCTAAATCTGTTACACTATTTTGGGTCAAATATGCACTGAGGATGAATATTACTTACATTTGTATGTCTCTTCATACGTCTTCTAGATCATGTATGGTAATAGTAGAAACCATACGTTTTGTAAATGAGGCATGGAACAAGCTTGATAGGAGAGAAGTGACAATTTGAGTTAGATTAAATAGATTATAGCAAGATATCAAAACGCCTGGCCCTTTTTTTTTTACTAGTAGAAAATATTGGATCTCATTCAAGTAAAGCATGTTTACTTGTTAACTGCCAGGGATGACAAACACAAGTACTCTATTCAGTGTTAAATGTAGTCACTCTTATGTAAATACTACAAATTTATATATTTGAATGTAGCCACATTATTGGAAGAAAATGCTATTAATGCTAACTCCCATTAATAAAATATAACTCTGTGAAGAGTCCTTGGGTTATTCCATTCATTTATTTATACTTTTTTATTGCTAAACCTTGAAATGTAAGGAGCTGTAAGCGTTTTTAAAACAAAATCCCTTGTCGGCTTAAGGACTCATTAAAATTAAAAATGTCCAAACCTGTTACATGTAGGAAAAAAACCCCATCTCTTCTCTGAATAATCATTGATTTCACCAGGAAACTGAGAGATAAGGAATTTAATGTTTTTTCTTTAGCTATGCCTTTGTTAGCTTGCTAAACTAAAGCTTACAAAATTGAGTCATGACTTGGTAATAATAGTTATTGTAAAATTAGTTTCTCACATCTTTTGTGATATGCCTGAGAGACTCCTAGGAAATCTCAAGATTGTAGAATAAGAATAGAAAGGGGGAACAGATTCCAGAGATAGAAAACGTTAAAATTCCTCCTTCCCACCATTTTGAATTAATGGATCCTTGGTAGGGTCCTCAGATAAGTTTACGTAATATATTTCTCCCGCTTGGGAAATGCTGGTTCCTATTTACTAGCTGCAGCCTTTTCAAGATTCATTATGCACAACATACTCAATTGAGTGATCTCTTTCTCTAGTTCAGGGGTGTCCAAACTTGGGAACTTTAAGACTTGTGGACTTCAACTCCCAGAATTCCCTGGCCGGCTGGGGAATTCTGGGAGTTGAAGTCCACAAGTCTTAAAGTTCCCAAGTTTGGACACCCCTGCTCTAGTTAGTTAAATTCATCTTTGTGTGCAGCAAATAATCAAATATGACTAGATTGTTTGGCTGGCCAACATTTGTTTGTTGAACTCTGGAGGCATTTTTTTTAATTGCTTGTGACATTGGGTTATTAAAAGTGCAGAAACCTGGAGGGCATTCTCACTTGCTACCTTTTTTCTTCCCCAGTGAAATTGCAAACAGAAGTGGCTGTCTGAAATAACCACAGTTCCCTGTCTCAATTGTGGTTGCTAAATGAGAATACCTGTGGTTGATGGTCCTTATTTAGTGGCCTGTAGTCTGTATGTGCGCTAAAGAGTTCACTTTGATTATAAATGTTGGGATGGTCAAGAAAATCTTCCATAAGTAATTTGCAATCACTTCTGATTTTTGGGTGTGTTTCAGTGAACCTCATTTTACCGGGATTGTCTCTCAGTAATTGCATCTTTGAGTACTTGTAAGGGCCTTCTTGTTTCATCAGTGATGGTACTTGGTCACTTTGATTTTCTGAAGGTCTTGGTTATTTTTTAAAAATCAGAGTCTGTATCTTTAATGATACTTTAATCAGTATTTTTAAATATATATATTGTTTTATTTGTTTCCTAGTATAATTTGATTGCTTATTAGTAACCCATGACTATCACTAAGTGTTGTATCTTATGATTCTTGATGAATGTATTCTATTTTATTATTCTTTATGTACACTGAGAGCATATGCACCAAAGACAAATTCCTTGTGTATCCAATCACACTTGGGCCAATAAAGAATTCTATTCTATTCTATTCTATTCTATTCTCCAGAGAGTGTTGCTTTTGCATAATGTGTCCAAATATTTACCATGAGTTTTAGTTTCATTAATAGTGCTTCTGGTGAGCAGGCAGACTGTATTCCATGTGATTATGAATAATTGATTCTTCTTGTCAACAAAATATTTACAATATTTTTCTCCAGCACAATTCAAATAAGTCATATATATTTTTCTTTCAGCTTTTTTGGTGGTCCAACTTTTACAGTGAGATGCTGCAAATAGGAGAATCTTAGTCTGAACCGTACTACCTCGATATCATTTTGATATCTCTGTGCTTTAATATTCTGTTTAGATTTGTCTTCTTCCTAGACTTCCTTTCAAGTAGAAGGCATCTACTGAGCAGCCTCTGGCTTTTGGTATTGTCTTCTTTCATCTTTGGCATGAGATTTGTTAAGTCTTCCTTATTTCCAGATGTCAAAATGTTACAAGCAGCATATATGAGACTACCATTCCCCCCCCCACAGAAATTTTAATTCCAGTTTACATAAATCAAATAAATCACACACACACACACACACACACACACACCAACGGAAAGGGGGTGAGAGACAATACTTTTGAACTGTTTCACTTTAATTGTTGTTTACTGCTCATCGTGCATCTTTTTCAGTAGACAGGTGATACAACCCTGTGCATCCGTGTTGTCAGGCCTTTTGCAGCTCTCTAAACCAAAAACTTTTTCCTCCAAGCATAATTCTTACAAATTCTTTTAAGTACGCTTTATTAAAATTAAAGGAATAACTACTAGAATTATAGGACATGAAGTATTACTAATTTAGAACTAATATATGTTAGAATATATTTGAGTGTTTCTTGCAGGCCTGAATATATTACACAGAAACTTACTTTCTCACAGCTCTAAGACATTGGCTCTCTTCACTGATAATGGGGAGCTGGTTGTTTGCATAATTGTCATTTGAGTAAGTCCTTTCATCTTTTTTTGTGGTCTGTGCAGCACAAATACCTTAGTATAGTTAATAAAGTAAAACAGATGACTGTGGAAATCCCTAATCCAACTAAGAAGCAGCCGAGCTAAAACTGCAAAGAGACCTATCTACTTCCTTGGGATTTACAGGCTCAAAGTAATCTCAGATAATTTTACAAAATGTGGTCCCAGGTATCTCCATTGGTATTATCCAGGGAGAGTCCAGCTCCCCTAGACTATGGCCAATTTTATCTGTCAAATGCTATGAGAATTCTTCACAATAGTCTTTGAGGTGGTCTTGGCACATATTTTTTCCTAAAATGGAATGAGACTAAAATGCCACTAGACAGCTTTGACCAGTGTTAGTATTTGGGCTCAAACCTGAGCTCATACAATTACTGTCGGACTTGATGTTCTAGAACCAGTGGTGTTCTAGATGTTTCCTCCACTTCTTTATCTTCCTGAGCTCTTCAATAAACCAATTAACTGCAAATAGATCTTTGAACTCTATAGGAAACAGAATGAGTGGGGCATGATTCTGAGCAAATATCCGTGCCTCCCATTTTCAAATTATGTCACATCTGCCTTCATATACATTAACTGCTCAATAAGTTGGATCAGGGCTGGGGTCCATGAAGTCTTGGACTGCTCTAGACCATTTACAAAGGAAAAGCACATTGTACCAGGTGGGCAAACTCAGGCTGATTAGCATGGATGCTGCTGTACAAATAGGAGTAGCAGTATAAGAGCCACCAAGCCAAATGGCTCATCTTGTCCAGATGCACAAAGTCTCATATATATTTATCTGCAGAGCAGCACCTCTTGACACCAGCGGAATATTACGGATGCCAATAGCAACCCCCTCCTCACTTTGACTAACCGTAACCCTTTGATTAATGCGAAACCTCAAGCCTACATAGGCAGCTTTCCAAAAGAGGAACTCCCATTTATCTTCCCCACCCAGGTTTCAGTGATACAAGTCAGGTCTGTCTTCTCATCCATAATTAAATCATGCATTAGAAAGGTTTTTATTACAGGCAGACACAGTATTTAAGAGCTGCAGCTGGAGCCCTTATATGTAGAAGGATGTTACACCTAAGGGTAAATCTTGTTCCTTAAATAAGGAAATGTACTGTGGTTGAGTTTAGCATATTGTCCCGACAAGTACAATGGTTTAAATTGCAGTTAAAGAACACCACCTTAATTTATAATCTAGTGGTTTGTCATTGGTTTATTCCCCTTATTATCCATGGTACCAAGTATAATCTGGACCTGGATAGTTATGATCCCTAAATTCGGAGACAAAAAAAGAGAGTCGATTGCACTTTACTGTGTTCAGTATCTAGTATCCCTTTCCACACACATATGTACATATACAGTATGCATTTGTGCGTGAAGGACAGTGAAAGCTCATGTGCTTCCGACTTTGAACTTTCAGCCTTTTTAATAATGTTAAAACTGAGAAAGGGCCAGATTATCAGCTAGTGCAGAAAGGTTTACATGTCACCATTATTGGAGGTGACTATAGAACCGCATCTCGGCATTACTTGCTTGTCTAGTGCAACATTGATGGATAAGTGCTTTACTCATGGATGCTGTCAAATTAACACTTGTGTTATTTATTTGTTTATCTTCCTTGTACCTGACTCCTCAGTAGTCACATCTAAGTTATGAAACATTCTTCAGTCCTTACTTCATTTATTATAGCTCAGTCTGATGGCAAACACCGTCACGTACAGTTAAGCATTTCATTGGTTCTGTTTATTCTAGTAATACGCAGTAAAACTTTGATTTAACCTTGTTTCAGTGGACTGTAAATTAAATGGGCAAAATCTATCCATACCATGTCTGTCTTTCTGCATGTGCGTTGTCATTTTGCACATGCATGAAATAAGTAAAATAACTTCAGTATCTCATCCAAATGTAATGTCCTTAGTGTGTTACATCATGTTTATTTGTACTTGTAGATTATGACTGAGTATTTTGACTTTCATGACCGTAGCATTAGAACTTTTCTAATCTGCAAGCCCTAGCATGATTTTTCAGGATGCTCGTAATATAAGCTCTACCCCCCAAAATAAGCCCCAGTTAAGATCGTCAGCCAGATAGACACATTTAGTACCATATTTTCCCCAAAAGTAAGACCTAACTTACTTCCCATAAATCTTAGGGCATCTTTTGGAGCAAAAATTAATATAAGACCCAGTCTTATATTCGGGGAAACACGGCATATATGTATATATTGTCTGTAAGCTACCTGAAATCTTACTGCGTTGCAAAAGAAGTGGCACAATCCCATTTTGTATTGGGTGAAAACCAAACACTGCTGGGCATCAGTGAACAGAGGCATAGTTCTTGTGTTTGCAGTACAGCTGACAAGGATCACAATGAGTTCAGTTTTGGTGTTTCTGTTGCTGATGAACAGAGTACTTCATCCTAGCAGCAATGAAAGTCTTTGCCACTGAGCAAGCAAAGAGATGTGCACCTAAAGAATTGCTAGGGGAAAAAAAGTCTTTTTGTAAAAAGATCTGTCACAAATGGAAGTAGTTGTTGTGCCAGCAACATCAAAGCTGACAAAGCTTGTGTCATGTCTGCCTTGTGTTCTTTGAAAGTGGAGATGTCGGGGGATGCGACAAAGAGCTTGAGCTGCTGGCTGTGATCCACAATTCAACTTAGGGAGTGGAAGCTGAAACAGAACTAGCCCTTATAACGTTTTCAGCCTCTTCTGCTGCTGAATGGAGGAATGGAGGACTGAATGACAGAACAGGAGCGGATTGCAGAACCAGGTTTCCTGGGAGGAACAGCTCCCTTACACTGATCCTTCTTGTATTTGATATGCTTCTTGACTTTAGACCTACAGATTGGCTTGGATAACGTTTTGTCTTTAGAGTCTCTCTAGTTTTAATTTATTGGTTCTTGGCCAACATATCTGTTGTATATTTATCCATCTTGATCCCCTGTAGCATGGGACAGACCAGCATTGCCATGAATGTTTTTAAGAATCATTTTTATTAGATTTTTATTTTTCTCCAAGTATGTCAATTCAAACCCAAGCAAGACTGAATGGCTTTGGGTATTTGGACCTTCTGGTGCCAAGAACTTTCCATCCTTGGTCTTGGATGAGGTGGCATGGCCTAAGCAGACCCAGTGCCCAATCTCATGGTCTTCCAGGACTTACAGCTCCTGCTCAAAGAACAACGGCAGCCATGGCTATGAAGGCCTTCATACACTATCAGATTCTGCACCAGTTGCACTTCTACCTGAACTGGGAAGGTCTGCTCACTGTCACTCATGCTTCTCTGGACTACTGCAATGTGGCTTACATGGAACTGCCCTTGAAGAGCATATTCAGAGGTTTCACCTGGTGCAGAATACAGCAACATTGGTGGTAAAAAGTGCTAATTCTTTGGCACATATAACACTATTTCATGAGCTGCATTGATTGTCAATGTGCTTCCAGGTGTATAAGACATGGCTGAGCCTGGGACCTTGAGTGTGTGCAGAGATCTGTTTCTCTGTTATGTACTTTAATTATTGTATTTATTTTATTTTATTTTTAATTTTGTTCACTACTCAGATTCACTTGTTGAGATGGGCCTCCATTCAAGTTAATGAATGAATGAATTCCATTGACCTAAATGGGTTGTTCTTTATTTTCTTGAAAGCCTGACAATGTCATGTAGAAGCAGGAAGGAGAAATCTTATAATAGTAATTTTTAACACTTTGGCAAGCTGACATTCGCAGAGTTCCTTAGACAGTTAAAGAATCAAACCAGTGTTAATTCACTTTCCAGCTTTCTTCTTCCCCTCTGATTTATTGGATAGGATCTGTATGAATGTGTGTTCAGCAGCTGTGTGCTCAAGGTAGATGTATTATCTGTTGCGAGGCGGTAGTATTGAGGCTGTTTGTCACTTTTAACAGTCATGGCTAAGTCATCTATGACTTAGTCCGCAATGACTTTGCTTGTGCATTAAGCATTGTAAAAACAAAATTGCTTGTAAAGTGAGCATACAGGAACAGCAAACAAGAGTTGGACAATGAAGTTCAACAGGGGAGGTTCCTAATAAATTTTCACTCTAAGTGTATTTGGCTAGCACAAGAGCCTAATAAAATAACAACAACAACAAAGGAAGATGAATGACAGGGGTCTGTGATGTGACCTGAAATGCTTTAGACAACTTCTCATTCCTTCCTAGAAACAACCTGACGTATATTTTGCAAAGACTCCAAGCTTGTGGTGGTCCTTGAAGAAAAAGTTAAAAGATTTGCTATCTGATGAAAGAAGAGAAAGATTTATCAGTTCCAAGGAGAGGCAATATGACAGAAACATAAAATGAAAGCAACTTTTCGTAAGAAAAATAAAGATGCAAACCAATAGACCTCTATCAGAAGCAAGAGATATAAAAATTACTTTGTACTCACTGGAAGGTAGAAATGTTTTTTGCACTATCAAGAAGAAGCAGACTTTGGGCCTCCAGGAGGAAAAAGAAAGTTTAGAAGAGGAAACAAGATGGTTGATCCAGGGGGAGGGGGGGCAGGTAGAATGCAGTTGGACCTTGAAAGACAACAAGGGGAAAAATGTAATAGTTGGTAAATCACAACAGTGAAAAATGTGCCAACCAGACTCTTTGGTCATGAAACTTTCCATCTACCAGGAACCAAGGATTAGAGATATCACACAACTTGGATTGCATTTCACAATAACAAGTCATTGGTAAACTGAAATGGTGGTAGTTTTGAGGTTTGTGGAGGGAGCAACGTCATTAAGGGTTTCATATGTGGATCAGAACATGCTCATTGGTCCCAAATGTGGTTAAGGGCTGGAATTCTCTAAGACATACAGTAGTTCAGAAGGCAACTAGGACATTGAGACTACATGAAAGAAAGCTAAGTTATGCTGTGGCTTTGCAATAATTAATAATCACAGCAACAGGTTACTTAGCTCAGTGGCAGAGCAAGTGGCCAGCTTATAGATATTCCAGCCAGTGCTCAGCATAGGGAGAAAATGAGGGGGGGGGGGGCTTTGAGAGTAAGCTAAATATTGTGGATGGTCTGACTTGATATAAAGGCTAAGACTGGTGGAACTGATCTTCTGCTGGATTTTCACATATGCAGAAACATGTCTCCAGATCAAAGATTACTCATGGTGCACCAAAACCCATGCCTCATATGTCAATTAACAGTGTTTAACAGATTATCAGAGTTGGAAGGTACCTTATAGGTCATCTAGTCCAACCCCCCACTCAAGCAGGAGACCCTACACCATTTCTGACAAATGGCAGTCCAATCTCTTCTTGAAAGTCTCAAGTGATGAAGCCCCCACAACTTCCAAAGGCAAAAACTGATCCATTGGTTGATTGTTCTCACTGTCAGAAAGTTCTTCCTTATTTCTAGGCTGAATCTTTCCTTGGTCATTTTCCATCCATTATTCCTTGTCTGGCCTTGGAAAATACATTGACCCCCTCCTCTCTGTGGCAGCCCCTCAAATATTGGAACATTGCTATCATGTCTCCCCTGGTCCTTCTCTTCACTAGACTAGCCATGCCCAGTTCCTGCAACCGTTCTTCATATGTTTTAGTCTCCAGTCCTCTAATCATCCTGTTTGCTCTTCTCTGCACTTTTTCTAGAGTCTCAACATCTTTTTTATAATGTGACCAAAATTGGATGCAGTCCTCTAGGTGTGGTCTTACTAGGGCTTTATAGAGTGGTATTAGTACCTCACTTGATCTTGATTGTATACCTCTGTTAATGCAATTTAGGATTGCATTATTATTTTTAAAAGAGAGAACTCTCCTTAAGAATGCTCAAAGGTCACGTGTCAAATGAGTAAGGAAGTGTTTAGAAACAAACGACAACCACTTTGAACATTTCATGCATTTGCATAATAAATTGTCTAAGGTACACCCTGTATTTGCCAAGCGGCAACAGGGTTTGCCAATCATAACTCACTCTCAGACTCTTAAGAGGTTTCATTTTAAACTTTCTTCTTCCTCTTCTCCCATCTCTAAATGACATTTTCACCCACTTTTTCCCCCCAAACAAAAGCCTTATTTTGCCATCCGTTTAGTTCACATTTGCCTTACACCTTACATAACAGAGACAGGAGGTGGGGGCGAGCAGGCTTCCATGACATTCATTACTCCAAACACGCAGCTGCTATTCTGGTCGCGCTCAATACCAGGTGCCACTCTACATGGCAGGTGGTAGGTTTTAATCAGCAGCTTTGCATTGCTTCATATGTTAGCCTTGTTATTTTTAATCCTTGGTATGTTTTTGCTTCCATTCCTTATTTAAGCAGCTTCTAAATTACTTGATAATTAATGCAGCGGTTCCTCTTTCCTGAATGCCGAGACAGCACTGCTTTCAGTGACAACTATTTATATGGCACGGCCTGTGTTTTCCTCCCCCATGTTTTGAAGAAGGGAACATCTCTTCTTCCCCTTTCCCCTGTTCCTCCTCCTCCTCCTCCTCCTCCTCCTCCTCCTCCTCCTCCTCCTCCTCCTCCCACCATTTCTTCATCAGAATGGCTTTGTTTCTAGTACAGTTTTGTGCAGTTCTTGCCCGCTGATCAAAGAGGAACTCAGCTTGGGTCCAGATGGGGGAAGTGTTGCATTGTGCTTCTGAAAGGCTCACTAAAGTGCAGTTCAAATTAACTACTCTTGGGCATATCAAATATAGCGAAGAAACGCTTTAATAGTACGAGTAATTTGAAAATGGGGCCAACTATATGGGGACATTGTGTGTTCCTCTTTACGGAAGGCCCTTAAACAGGGACTGGAGAGAGATTTCTGAAAGATGCTTGAATTTGGATTCTAAAATCAAGCTGGGGATTGAAATCAATGGTCCAGATAGCCTCTTCCAGTTCAGTGATCAGATTTGTAGTGGCTGCCTCTTAAGTAATTAACTTCACTGTAGCAGCACTAACAAGGAATTCTCCCCTTGCTGGTTATAGAAGCGACATAATAGCATTTCCCTGGAATCTAAACATTTATTTTATTTCTCTTAACTTGCAGACCCCGGCTCTGAGGGATTGTATTATGCTGTGTTTCCCTTTCCTAGCAATTCTAATGTTTAATATAACTGTTACAAAGTAAGCACGATTTGTGCAGATTTACTGGAGATTGACAGCGCCTTTGAATTCATTTTCATTTATAAATGTTCAGGTTGTGCAGAGGAATGGTTCAAAGCCAAATGGGTTTAGAAATCAGAGATCCAAATGG